>NC_084606.1:1361435-1371435 GCF_033807715.1 Cololabis saira
AGAGTGAGATTCTTTTGAAGAAAACGTTTGATTACATTATAGCCAATGGGAACTGAGACAAGTATTGGCGCCGCTCTAGCCTTCCCCCCTGTCTAAATTTTGTGCATACCCCGCCTGTCTCCTTTTTACGGTTTGGCCGTGACCTCGAGTTACAAATAAAAATAATTTTTAACGGCTTCTCACACTCTAGCAACCGTCATCCGCACTCTAGATTTGACGAAAAAGTGATTTCCAGTCCTCGCTTGTGTGCTCTTATTTTGAAAAGTTTACATCTTAGGAAAAAACTGTTTGGGGTTTCAAGAGAGAAGAGAAGTTTTCCTCCGTTTTTGAAGTTTGAATGACATTTCTATGTGCAGGTATGAGAAAGCTAGGTAACTCAGAAAAAGGTGATTTTTTTTTACCTCCTCCCATCCACAGTAGGTATTTGTGACATTCCGCGCCACACACATACATGGGAAAATCTCCCCATTAGTTTGGAAATTTGGAAATGTTTTTGCACTTTGTGCAAAAACTATTTTTGCCATCGCTCTGAAAATCCACAGGACTGTAGTTAAATAGAGGGCCTACAACTTTCTAAATCGGTTCAGAATTTTTAGAGTAACGGTGTGCGAGTGGTGAGGCCCCAAAGTTCTCCCAATGCGTTCCGGATGGCGCAAAAAGCGCACGTTTTCGCACGTTGCGCAAAAACGTGTGCACCAATCGCTAATAAACGTCATACCACTCGATTCCTGATAAGGGCGCACGTTTCTACGTTTTTACATTTTTACTTTTCGCGCTTTCTCAAAGCTGCGGGACTAGTTACGCGCCGAAGTTTATACGGAAGAATAAATAATAAGCCTGAGCAATAATAAGAGTTCCTCCCGTGGCACTAATAATAGTCTTTATTAGTCAGTAATCATGATGTGGACAGTACTAAGTACCCCCACACCCCCCTCACTGGTTCCACAGGATTTAAGTGACCAAGTTGCAGCGAGTCAGTGAAAACATCTGAAACATCAGGTGTATTTTGACATAATGCCAAGACGGACAGACATAAGCAACGATATAGAAGAGGCAGTTTTGTTGCACATTAATCAGGAAAAGGTTTATAAAAGTTCAACAGTTAGAAAGTTCATTTACAAGTGGAAATTATTCAGAATCAGCAAGGAATAGCTCCAGGATATACTGTATATATATATATATATATATATATATATATATATATATATATATATATATATATATATATATAAAACTAAAAGAGAGATTCACTGTGAGGAAGCATGTATTTAGAGAGTAAAACCACCAACCTGTGTTTCCTCTCCTCGTGTTGCAGGCAGGGTCTGGTGGGCCAACAGGCCCGGGATGCTCTGCTGCTCATCATGTCTCTGTCGGCCTCCGAGCCTCGTGTTGCTGAGCACATCGCCGAGAACACCTACTTCTGTCCTGTAAGTCAACAAACGCTCAGCCGCTCAGAGCCGGAAAATGCACCAAAAAGTGCTGATTGATGTTCGTGGACCCGTCAGAACCAGCTGGTGAACTTTGGTGCAGTATTTCATGACCTCCGAGGTCCCAACCCTCTACGCCCGGCCCGACCTCGGGTCCTTACACGACCTTTGACCCCGGCACGAGGGCTCCCGGGTCCTTACACGAGGGGGGGGGGGGGGGGGCTCCCCGGTACTGGGGGCTCCCGGTAGGAATGGTTTATATTTTACCGTTCACGATAAACCGTCAAAAAATTTCCCACGGTAAGAATTTGTATCTCACGGTAAAAACGATAAATTCCTGTTGATGACGTTTTTGTGTAAAACTGATTTATGGAAGGAAGGAAGGAAGGAAGGAAGGAAGGGAGAAAAGGAAGGAAGGAAGGAAGGAAGGAAGGGAGAAAAGGAAGGAAGGAAGGAAGGAAGGAAGGAAGGAAGGAAGGAAGGAAGGAAGGAAGGAAGGAAGGAAGGAAGGAAAGGAGGAAGGAAGGAAGGAAGGAAGGAAGGAAGGAAGGAAAGGAGGAAGGAAGGAAGGAAGGAAGGAAGGAAGGAAGGAAGGAAGGAAGGAAGAAAAGAGGAAGGGAAGAAGGAAGGAAGGAAGGAAAGAAGGAAGGAAGGAAGGAAGAAGAGAGCAGGAGGAAGGAAGGAAGGAAGGAAGGAAGGAAGGAAGGAAGGAAGGAAGGAAGGAAGGAAGGAAGGAAGGAAGGAAGGAAGGAAGGAAGAAGAGAGCAGGAGGAAGGAAGGAAGGAAGGAAGGAAGTAAGGAAAAAAAGGAAGGAAGGAAGGAAGGAAGGAAGGAAGGAAGGAAGGAAGGAAGGAAGGAAGGAAGAAAAGAGGAAGGGAAGAAGGAAGGAAGGAAGGAAGGAAGGAAGGAAGGAAGAGAAGAAAGAAAGAAAGAAAGAAAGAAAGAAAGAAAGAAAGAAAGAAAGAAAGAAAGAAAGAAAGAAAGAAAGAAAGAAAGAAAGAAAGATAAATTCCCGTTGATACGTGTTTGTGTAACAAACATGGCGGATCTGAGTCATTCCAGTTTTGCAGTAACAGGTGGAACTCATTTAATTCAATGTAATTGGTGTAGTTTAGTATTTACAAAGGTGGAGTTGAATTGGTATTTTTTTATCGTTATCAGGATAAATGCCAGAAATTATCGTGATAAATGTTTTAGTCCATACCGCCCAGCCCTAGCTCCCGGACTTCAGGGTTTCAGACACATGGACCGTCGGTGCTGCCCCGGAACATTCACGGATGGGTCACTGATCCGTTCTGCTGGATTTCTTGGGTCATTGATGATCGGCGAGCAGCGGCCGGATTGTTTGGACGGGGAGGTTGATGACGGCTCGTTAGGCCCGAACACAACGCTGCGTTCAGAGTCCTTACGTAACATTTACAGTTGATTATTATTTAACTGAAGGATCTTAACGCTCCTGTTTCCATCTCTTCCTTCGTCCTGACGGGTCTCCTGCTCCTGAGATTTCACAAATACGTCTATTCGCTGGGCTAAACTAGATTATCTCCACATAACTTCCTGCAGCCTGATGAGTGGGGGGGGGTTCAGAGGGGTAAAAGAATGAATAATAATAATAATTAAAGCTGCAAGCAGCGATGAATGAGCCCTCGCACCTTTTGCACGTTCAGGCTGCAGTGGAAGCTTGTATGACTTGATGTAGATGTCATTCAAAAGTTATGCCAGGGACTATCAAATATCGACCAATCAGAAGAAGGGGCGGGGCTAATTCATGTCAATGAAGGTCAAGGACTCAAAACCGAGTCCGATGACACCACCCACGACTCATTATATTTCATATTGCAATATTGTTTGGGGGAGTACATTTACAACTACTCTCCATAAAATCTTAATTCTCCAGAACCGTTTTGTAAGACTTGCATCTGGATCTGTCTGGGATGCTACTGCTGCTCCCTTATTTAAAAATCTAAAGATTCTTACTATTTATGACATCAACAGTTACCAAATATGCATTTTTATTTACAAAATATTTTTCTCAGAAGGAAATGTTCCTGAGCACTTTAGTTCATACTTTGCCACTAACTCTCAAATTCATTCTTACTCAACTCGGCAGGCCCTAGCCCTACATCCGCCTAAATGTCTGGAATCAAGAAGCCAATTTTTGTTTAGATACAGAGGTGTCAAAGTCTGGAATAGTTGGTACCAGATTGCAAAAAATTGTAGGTCCCTATCCACTTTCAAAAGTCGCTCAAGAGAGCATTTAATTCAACAGTGTAGTCAAGAAAGCTCTTAATGTTCTTTTGCATTTCATATTCTGTGTTGCCATTTGTTCAGCTTAATACTCATATTTTCATGATCATGTGTTCAGTAATTTTCTTTTTTTTATCTCTTTTTTTTAATTATTTTTTTATTTTTATTATTTTATTTTCATTCATGTTCCACATGCAATTTTTATGATTTATTTTTATGATTTTGTATCCTTATAAGTATTTTGTTAAATGTTATTAGGTGGGGGCTCCTCATAAGCCTACTGGCTTGCTCGCTCCTCCCTGCACAGTTTCTTTTAACTGAACTTACTTGTGTGATGTTATTTTTTTATGTTATGTGCTAAATAAACTAAACTAAACTAAATTATATCAAACCTTTCAAAAGTTATGACAGAAAATAGGAACTATCAAATATGGACCAATCAGATGAAGGGTGGGTACGCTTTTTGGCGTCTAGCGTCGCCACGGTAACGCTTTTGAAAGAGAAAAGTAATGCACGTTGTCGCAGGATGGAGACGCACATTTTGATGTATAACACACCTGGGTGCACGTTACGGTTCGGGCTGAATTAATTCTCGAAGGAATGGCATAAATTGCGCCAAAATGACACGATTAATTAAAAATGTTCAAAATGGCCGACTTCCTGTTGGGTTTGGGCCATGGCGCCAAGAGACTTTTCTTTAAGTTGCGACATGATACAGGTGTGTAGCGATTTTACGGGAGATAAGGAACCACCAGATCCACCGGGAGAGAATTAAATGCTGGTCCACTCATCAGTAGCCAACACGGAGCGCTGCGCCCCCGTGTGGCCGGAGCTGGAATTACTACACAGCGTGGCTTTAAGAGGGGGATGGCTGACTGTTAAACACCTTCACTCATCTGATGGAAACAGGGTTTTCTTCTTTTTCTTGTTTTGGGAGCCGAGCACGAGCCCCCCCTCGTCCCGTTCACTGTAATCTCATTACCAGGAGTTATGTAATGAATGAATGAGCTCATGCAGCTCCGGCGGGAGCGTGTGTGTGCACGACGGAGGAAACAAAGTCCACCGACGAGGGAACTAATGGGGCGGAGCAGCTGATGGAAACGCTTCACGCTGCCATAACTCACAGAAAATCTACTTTAAATCTGAGGAGAACAATAACAAAGCGGGTTTGCTGTCAGCGTGTGCTTGTGTCGTCTTTAAACCCATGTGACCATGTGACCAAACTCTGACCTCAATCTTTATTCCAGAGGAGATTAGTAAATCAGCGCGGCAGCGGCTCGTGCAGCAGGGATTAGAGTTGGACGCTGATGCTGATGTTGGTTTGACGTAACTGACGTTTCCACTTTTCACAAATACAAATAACGGACGCCCTGATTTCAGCAGCGCAGACCCCAAAAAAAAGCCCCAAAACTTCTAAACTGCATAGAAATGTGTTTATTTTATGTTAATAAACAAAATGCTTTGATTTAAAGTTTAAAGTGCTTTAATAGCATATGGTGTAAAAGTTAATTTATTTCAATAATTCAACTAGAATATGGTGTAAAAGTTAATTTATTTCAATAATTCAACTAGAATATGGTGTAAAAGTTAATTTATTTCAATAATTCAACTAGAATATGGTGTAAAAGTTAATTTATTTCAATAATTCAACTAGAATATGGTGTAAAAGTTAATTTATTTCAATAATTCAACTAGAATATGGTGGAAAAGTTAATTTATTTCAATAATTCAACTAGAATATGGTGTAAAAGTTCATTTATTTCAATAATTCAATTAGAATATGGTGTAAAAGTTAATTTATTTCAATAATTCAACTAGAATATGGTGGAAAAGTTAATTTATTTCAATAATTCAATTAGAATATGGTGTAAAAGTTAATTTATTTCAATAATTCAACTAGAATATGGTGTAAAAGTTAATTTATTTCAATAATTCAACTAGAATATGGTGTAAAAGTTAATTTATTTCAATAATTCAACTAGAATATGGTGTAAAAGTTAATTTATTTCAATAATTCAACTAGAATATGGTGTAAAAGTTAATTTATTTCAATAATTCAACTTAAAAGGTGAAACTAATATATTACACAGTCTCATTACATACAAAGCAAGATATGTTAAACCTTTATTTGTTATAATTTTGATGATTTAATTGTTTATTGATTTCTTTTTAAGATTTTTTATTTGGGGTTTTCATAAACTGTGAGCCATAATCATCAAAATTATAACAAATAAAGGCTTGAAATATCTCACTTTGTGTTTTATGTAGTGGGAAATAATATATTTGTTTCACCTTTAGGTGAATTTACTACAAATGAAGTTTTTCAATATATTCTAATTTATATATACATATTCTAATATATAATATGTCCACTATTTAGGCAAAAGAATAAGGGCCAGGCAGGAGAAAAATATTTGAGAGGGGAAGATTTTTTTTATTGTGCACTTCGAGAAAAAAAGTTGAAATGTCGAGATTAATGTTGAAATAGAATTTCAAGAATAATGTCGGAATTTCGTGAATAAAGTCGGAATTTCTTGAATAAAGTCGGAATTTCGTGTATGAAGTCGGAATTTCATGAATAAAGTCGGAATTTCGTGTATTAAGTCGGAATTTCGTGAATAAAGTCGGACTTTCGTGAATAAAGTCGGAATTTCGTGTATTAAGTCGGAATTTCGTGAATAAAGTCGGAATTTCGTGAATAAAGTCAGAATTTTGTGAATAAAGTCGGAATTTCGTGTATAAAGTCGGAATTTCGTGTATAAAGTCGGAATTTGAGTGAATAAAGTCGGAATTTCGTGTATAAAGTCGGAATTTCCCGAATAAAGTCGGAATTTCGTGAATAAAGTCGGAATTTCTTGAATAAAGTCGGAATTTCGTGTATGAAGTCGGAATTTCTTGAATAAAGTCGGAATTTCGTGAATATAGTCGGAATTTCGTGTATAAAGTCGGAATTTCATGAATAAAGTCGGAATTTCGTGAATAAAGTCGGAATTTCCCGAATAAATTCGGAATTTCGTGAATAAAGTCGGAATTTCATGAATAAACTTGGAATTTCGTGAATAAAGTCGGAATTTCCTGAATAAAGTCGGAATTTCGTGAATAAAGTCGAAATTTCGTGAATAAAGTCGGAATTTTGTATATAAAGTCGAAATTTCGTGAATAAAGTTGAAATACATTTCGACTTTTTTCTCGAAATTGTACTTCAACATTATTCTCGACATTTCAACTTTTTTCTCAACATTTCGACTTTTTGCTGGAAGTGCATAATGAAAAAAAAATCTTCCTCCTCTAAAATATTGGTTTTATTTTTTTTCCTGCCTGGCCCTGATACGCTTCCGTAGCTATTGGTTCAATACGGAATGCAACTTTTAATTCCCAATTACGTAACAATTCCGTATTTAAAGGGAAGGGCGGCGACCTTGCTGACGTGTCCCCGTCTCATCTCAACCCCCCCGGTACTCGTGGCGTTTGTTTCTTACCGCATCTCCCAATAATAATAAACTTTAAAGATGATCAGCCGACTCTCGCACCGAACATCGTGCACAAGATCGGTCAGTTATTGGACCAGGAGAATCGCGTAAAGACGCAGGGAAACCCGTCAGAAGCTTCTGATGCAGACGCAGCTCCGTCCGTGCGAGAAGCCGATCTCTGAACTAAACACATGGAAGAGAAAAATAATCCTGTCACGAAACTAGTCTGATATAAAAACTAGTGGTGGGACTGGATTAAAACATTTTATCTAATAGGGCTTGGTCGTCTTGACGTCATCACTTAGCGGAGCCGCCATGTTGGAAGCTTCTAATTGTACTCAAGTAAAAGTACTGTTACTTCAGAATAATATGACTCAAGTACAAGTAAAAAGTATCATCCAAATAATTACTTGAGTAAAAGTAAAAAAGTACTTGGTGAAAAAACTACTCAAGTACTGAGTAACTGTTGAGTAACGTCTGATTTATTGTTTTAACACAACCATTCAAACAGACAAAAGTACAAAATAATCATCTTCAGGCAAATTAAATCAATAAAATAATAAAATTTATTTAAATTATAATTTTTTATAATAAAATAAATGTGTGTGTGTGCGTGCGTGCGTGCGTGCGTGCGTGCGTGCGTGCGTGCGTGCGTGCGTGCGTGCGTGCGTGCGTGCGTGCGTGCGTGTGTGTGTGTGCGTTCGCGTGTGTGTGTGCACCCATAGGTGCTGGCCACAGGGCTGTCCGGCCTGTACTCGTCTCTCCCGGCCAAGCTGCAGGTTTACAGCGAGGACTGGCACTCTCTGGACCGGGCCGACTGGCAGCAGGTAACCATGACGACCGCCTCCCTCCCCCCGGGCCGAGCCGGGTAGGAACCTGGTTCCTGGTTCTACCTGGTTCCTACCCGGTTCCTGGTTCTACGTGGTACCTGCAGAGTTCTGCAGCAGCTGCTCAGTTGTGACGTCTAAACCTGAACTGGGTCCAACAGGTTCCGGCTCTGGTCCACTTCCTGCACTCCCTGAACTTCTGCAGCGCCGTCACCAAGGTAACGCACCTGAGCAGCACACACCTGAACTCCCATGATCCCCGGCTCAGACCCGGCTCTGGTTCTGGTTCTGGTCCAGGTGGCCCACCCGTCCATCCGCCTGCAGCTGCTGGGATACATCTACAACGGGTTCCTGGTGCCGGTGCTGGCGCCGGCACTGCACAAGGTGGGTGGACTCCCCCCCCCCCACAACCTGTTTCAAGCAAATTTTCACTTGAAATAAATAGAAAAATCTGCCAGTGGAACAAGATTTATCTTCTCATTACAAGCAAAAAAATCTTGTTCCACTGGCAGATTTTTCTACTATTTCAAGTGAAAATTTACTTGAAAACAGTCAAAATGTCGAGAAAAAAGTGGAGAGAAAAGTTGAAATTTAGAGAAAAAAGTTGAAATTTGGATGAAAAACTTGAAATTTTGAGAAAAAAGTTGAAATTTAGAGAAAAAAGTTGAAAATTTGAGAAAAAAGTTGAAATTTGGATGAAAAACTTGAAATTTTGAGAAAAAAGTTGAAATTTAGAGAAAAAAGTTGAAAATTTGAGAAAAAAGTTGAAATTTGGATGAAAAAGTTGAAATTTGGATGAAAAAGTCCAAATTTTGAGAAAAAGTGGAGAAAAAAGTTGAAATGTAGAGAAAAAAAGTGGAGAAAAAAAGTGGAAGTTTTGGGAAAAAAGTTGACAATTTGAGAAAAAAGTTGAAATTTTGATGAAAAAGTTGAAATTGGGATTAAAAAGTCAAAATTTTGAGAAAAAGTGGAGAAAAAGTGGGAATGTAGAGAAAAAGTTTAGAGAAAAGTTGAAATTTAGAGAAAAAAGTTGAAAATTTGATGAAAAAGTTGAAATTTGGATTAAAAAGTCAAATTTTTGAGAAAAAAGTTGAAATTTTGAGAAAAAGGTGACATTTTGTGAAAAAAGTGGAAATGTCAAAAACGCACAAAAAAACGCCACACCTGTCCTGACCCCCCCATTATTGGTGTTTACATGGCCGTGCAAAACCGGGTTATTGCTAATATACCGGTTAGAAAAGGGTTATTGATGCTGGAAACACAGTCAATGTCCGCTTTGGAGGAGAGAAGGTTGCCGAGGTCGGGGAAGTGGTCAAAATTTTCAAGCGTGGTGTTGTCCACTTTTCTGGTGGGTGGAGTCGGTGGCTGGTTGGGAGGAGGCTGACGTAGCACCTGGGTCTTCTTGATGTTCAAAGCCAGACCCAGGGCTCTGCATGCCTTAGCAAAGGTGTGTTTCGAACCCTTGGTTTTGGCTTTTAACCTGTTCATGTTAAAGAGCCTGCCATCAGTCCTGTACCAGATCGGAATTCCTCGTTGCAGCTCTTTGCCAATGAAGTGTAGTATGGCAAAAATGAAGACCGAAAACAAGGTGGGTGCAATAATGCATCCCTGTTTGACCCCTGTTTGACCCCCGTTTGACCCCTGTCCCCACAGTGAAGGGCTCAGACAAGGAACCGTTGCTGTTGAGAACTGTGGCTGTCATTCCATCATGCAGTAACCTCAGTATTCTGACATATTTGTCCGGATAGCCGTAACGCAGAAGGATGCTCCACAGGACGATCTACCGTGTCAAAGGCCTTTAACAGGTCTATGAAAGCCATGATCAAAGGCTGCTTATGTTCACGGCATTTCTCCTGTAGTTGGCATACTGTAAAAATCATATCTGCTGTGCCTCAAGATGGACGAAAACCGCACTGTGATTCTGGGAGAACTTCCTCAGACAGCGGTAGTAAGCGGTTGGCGAGAACACGAGCGAGTACTTTGCCAGTGGTTGAAAGGAGTGAGATGCCCCTATAGTTTCCACAATCCG
>NC_084606.1:1376435-1611435 GCF_033807715.1 Cololabis saira
TCCGCCCCACCGGGGGGCAGTAACGAGCAGACGTGTCTCCCCAGGTACCTGATCCCCTGCAGACACCTGAGCAGGAGGCAACGCTGCTCCTCCAGGGCCTCCTCCCTGCAGCAGAGGGACTGCTGCTCATCCAGGGCCGCCTCCTTCCTGCTGCTCCTGCCCTCCTGGTGCCCCGAGGCCCGCACCCGCTCGGAGCACCTGCACTGGCCCAAGGGAGCAGGTCAGCACCACCCGCAGGTCCAGGAAAGGAGTTTAAAGTCATATAACTTCTAAGAAACTGACTTAAATCTTGTGGTTGTGTGTGTCAGACCTGGCCGTGGCAGACAGCGTGGGTTACTGTCGTGGTTCAGACTTTCTCATGGACGTCAACTACCTGCACTACCTGTACGACGCCCGCCAGGCCATCGCCGCCTCACACAGGTTCGTGTCTGCTGTGGAAAGTTGCACAAAGTAAAGTACTGATCCTTAACAAAACTACAACACCGGTAAGATCAATATTGCCAAAGTTTATTTTAACTGGGTGCACACCAGGAGAGTCGACTGCAGCACACAGACTTGGACAGTCGAGTATCCCCATATGTGGTCTGAATTCTTTATAGAGGAATTAGGCCCCCGCATGACAGACACATAGGTGCCAGTTCTCCTAGAGAAGCCACACATTTACAAAAGAGGCGTTCTGCATCTACACATACATTACAAAAGAGGCGTAGTCCTTTTCTAGTTAGTGCCACGGCTGCGCCAAGAGGCACTCCTCCTCCATAGCTATGCAATGGAGGAGGCACTGTTGTTATTGTGTGGATTTATTATTCATTTTCCGGACAAACTTTGGCGCGTCAAAGTCTCAAAGTCCCGCAGCTTTGAGAAAACGCAAAAAGTAAATGCGTAGAAACGTGCGCCTTAGGCGGGAATCGTGTGCTATGACTTTTATTAGCGATTGCCGTGCACGTTTTTGCGCAACGTGCAAAAACGTGGGCGCTTAGCGTCATCCGGAATGCATTAGGAGAAGTTTGGGGCCTCACCACTCGCACACCGTTACTCAAAAAATTATGAACCAATTTAGAAAGTTGTAGGCCCTGAATGTAAATACAGTCCTGTGGATTTTCAGAGCGACGGCACAAATAGTTTTTGCACGAAGTGCAAAAACATTTCCAAATTTCCAAACTAATAGGGAGATTTTCCCATGTAAGTGAATGGGGCAGAATGTCAAACTGTGGCTGGAAAGAGGTTGGAAAAAATCCAAATTCACCTTTTTTCTGAGTCACGTATCTTTCTCATACTTGCACGTAGAAATGTCATTCAAACTTCAAAACGGAGGAAAACTTCTCTTCTCTCTCCAAACCTGAAACTGTTTTTTCCTAAAATGTACACTTTTCAAGATATGAGCACTCAAGTGGGGACTGGAAATAACTTTTTTGTCAAATCTAGAGTGAAGTTCTAATTTTTTAGAGTGAGAGAAACATTCAAAAAATAACCATAATTTGTATTTATAACTTGAGCTCACGGCCGAACTGTAAAAGCTGGACAAATAATTTTTGGTCAAAATGTAGACATAGGTGTTGGGATTCATAAAATGTGACTTTCACAGGTGGGGTATGCACAAAATTTAAACAGGGGGCTAAGAGCCACGCCAATTCCTGCCTCGGTCTCCATTGACTGTAATGTAATAAAAAGTTTTCTTCGTACTGCCATTACTAACACATTTTAAGGAATTTCTGAATAAAATTAAGATTTTCAGAATGTGCCGGGTTCTGTGTCTCTCACAATGTCTTTATCTTTCTGCTAGGAGCTACGGTTTTTCTCACAAATCAGTTATTTGAGAACTTTCACAAGGCAAAGTCTGGTGTTTTCTCAAAGCGAACCCCGATCATTCCTCATTTCGAGGTTCTTGTTGCCCCTAGCAACCAGAGCTCAGCTGTTGACTGATTAGACTGAGCCAGACTGGTCACATGACTCACTCAGTACAGACTTCATAGTATAACCTGGAAAATGGAGAAATCTGAACCCTGACCTTTTGACCTTAGATGATCAACAGTCCTGCTGGGAACCGGTTCATGGGATATATGTGTATATTATTATTATTATTATACATATAAATATTTACATTTGTATATTATATATACAAATTAGCCCCGCCCTTTCTTCTGATTGGCCGAAATGTGATATTCAAATAACTTTTGAATGGTTTGACATACAGAGTCAAGGGTGGTGTCATTGGACTCTGTATCGAATCCTTGACCTTCATTGGTGCAAATTAGCCCCGCCCCTTCTTCTGATTGGCCGATATGTGAGTCCTTCACCTTTATTGCTTGCAAAATGCAATAATGTACACAAATGTGCAGCAGCCCGCCCTGGCACCCTCGAAATTTCTGAGAGGAAATTGTCTAGTTTCTACATACAGTATACATTTACAAAAGAGGCGTGGTCTCTTTCTAGTTTCTTTCTCGCAGCTGGCCTTTGTTAATATTTGCATTTAAACAGCTGTTGATCTCCCCCCCCACACACCATCCTGCTTCTGCGGCTGCTTAGGGCCCCGTGACCACTAGGGGCCCCCAAGAGTTTAAAAAAAATAAATAAATAAATAAATACAATTATTTTTTTATGTGTGAGTGATGATTCACACATTATAAAAGGTATGTTATTACTAGGGGTGTAACGATACACTAATTTCACGATACGGTACGGTACACCATATTGAGGTCACGATAACGATACGATATTATAGCAGTATTTTTTTAACAACCTTGAATGAGGAAAATGTGACTGGAAAAAATTGTCTTTTATTTGAAAGACACAAAACAATGCTGTGCTATTGTTACAGTACTCTTTATAATTGTTTTGAAGAACAAAGCCAGGCCAACCATTTCCCACAAACTGAACTAAAAGTTAATGTCAGGTTTGCATTATGCATCTTCAGTTTCAGACCAGTACAAATATTTTGCCACAAACTGAATAGTTTCTCTCATGTTTGACTTTAGCAAGGGTGTGTTATGGTGTTCCGCAGGGTTCAGTGCTAGGGCCAATCTTGTTCAGTTTATACATGCAGCCGTTGGGAAGTATAATCCAGAATCACGGCATACACTTTCATTGTTGTGCAGGCCGGAGCTGCGGGAGCTGCGTTCTGGCCTGCGGTCCCGGTACCCCCCCCCCCCCCCACCCCCCCTATCCCCGGTCACCCGTTGCTGCTTCCACCTGCCTGCTTTAGCTTCAGCCACATGCTCCCAGCCTAAGAGATGGACATATTCTTCTTCAGGAATATTAGCATATCCACATTTTCTGGCAGTAATAGAAGGATCAATAATCAGTGTTATTGGCAGTAATAGAAGGATCAATAATCAGTGTTATTGGCAGTAATAGAAGGATCAATAACCAGTATTATTGGCACTAATAGAAGGATCAATAACCAGTATTATTGGCAGTAATAGAAGGATCAATAATCAGTGTTATTGGCAGTAATAGAAGGATCAATAATCAGTGTTATTGGCAGTAATAGAAGGATCAATAATCAGTATTATTGGCAGTAATAGAAGGATCAATAACCAGTATTATTGGCAGTAATAGAAGGATCAATAATCAGGATTATTGGCAGTAATAGAAGGATCAATAATCAGTGTTATTGGCAGTAATAGAAGGATCAATAATCAGTTTAATTGGCAGTAATAGAAGGATCAATAATCAGTATTATTGGCAGTAATAGAAGGATCAATAATCAGTGTTATTGGCAGTAATAGAATGATCAATAATCAGGATTATTGGCAGTAATAGAAGGATCAATAATCAGTATTATTGGCAGTAATAGAAGGATCAATAATCAGTGTTATGGCAGTAATAGAAGGATCAATAATCAGGATTATTGGCAGTAATAGAAGGATCAATAATCAGTATTATTGGCAGTAATAGAAGGATCAATAATCAGTGTTATTGGCAGTAATAGAAGGATCAATAATCAGTATTATTGGCAGTAATAGAGGCCGGGCCTGGGTAAGTTCCCTGTAGAAACATGCAGGGGTTTAAAATGGTCCGAGACTGCCCTCTGCTGGACAGAGGACGTCACTGCACCAAAATACACACTGGACCTGTTGATAATAAATACATAAAAATAATAAAAATAGCGCAATAGGCAATAATAAAAACAGTTTAAGAGGAAATTAAATAGCAGGTTTATTTCCACAGCACAATTCAACCACCAGGGGGCTCAAAGTTCACAGAGACAGTAAAGCAAAATAGAAATAGAAATAAAAAGCAGGATTTAACAGGTACAGGTGAGTCTTCAGCCTGGACTGATGCATTCTGGGAGTTTGTTCCAGACATGTGGAGAATAGAAGCTGAAGCTCCTCCCCTTAAGGTGGTATTAGGCTGATACTGATCAGTTCTTAAGGTGGTATTTGTCTGATATTGATTTGTTCTTAAGGTGGTATTAGTCTGATATTGATCTGTCCTTAAGGTGGTATTAGTCTATTATTGATCTGTTCTTAAGGTGGTATTAGTCTATTATTGATCTGTTCTTAAGGTGGTATTAGTCTATTATTGATCTGTTCTTAAGGTGGTATTAGTCTATTATTGATCTGTTCTTAAGGTGGTATTAGACTGATATTAATATGTTCTTAAGGTGGTATTAGACTGATATTAATATGTTCTTAAGGTGGTATTAGACTGATATTAATATGTTCTTAAGGTGGTATTAGTCTATTATTGATCTGTTCTTAAGGTGGTATTATGCTGACTTTGTTATTATGTTCTTAAGGTGGTATTAGGCTGATATTGATCTGTTCTTAAGGTGGTATTAGGCTGATATTGATCTGTTCTTAAGGTGGTATTAGGCTGATATTGATCTGTTCTTAAGGTGGTATTATGCTGACTTTGTTATTATGTTCTTAAGGTGGTATTAGGCTGATATTGATCTGTTCTTAAGGTGGTATTAGGCTGACTTTGTTATTGATATATGGCAGGCCAACAGCAGCAGCTCCTGAAGCTCCGGCCTGCAAACATGCACAAAAGAGAAAAAAGGGGGGGCCGGCACAAGAAACTACAGGAACGATGGACAAAAATGATAGCTATGAGATATTTATAATAAATAAATGACTTTGTTCTTCTTTGTCCATCACTAACCCACCCAGGTTTCTGGCCTGGTTGCTGCTTTTTATGTCTCTAGATTGAAGCTCTGTGGTGACCCGTGATTCTTTCTCTAAGTATAAGTATATTGGAGTAAAAAGCTAAACTCCACCTGATTTTGGGGCGGGGGGAATAAGTACAATAAGTAGGGCTGTCAGTTTAGCGCGTTCATTAGATTTGATTTTTGATTTTGATTTTTGAGTTTTATTTCGGTTCATTTGGATACAACATAAATAGTCCAATATTTTAAATGGCACAGAAAAGGTACAGGCTGAAGCCGAGGCTTATTATTACGCTTTTATGAACCTCAACTCAGGAGGTTTTATACTAAACAAAACTAGCCATTTGGATTCAAAAATTGAAAAAGAATGGATAGATTGGACAAATAACAGAGGAATCTAGACAAGAAGCAAAGACAAAAAACATACTATAAATTACAAGGAGTGATAAATTCAGTGGTTTTTGGCTGGAGACTGTAGCGCGGAGAGCAGAGGTTATGAGTAGGGTGTGTAAAAAGACTTTAACATACCAAGATTAATTAATTACACTGCTAATTAGGAATGGGAGATATTTTACCGTTCACGATAAACCGTCAGAAAAATTCCCCACGGTAAGAATTTGTATCTCACGGTAAAAACTATAAATTCCTGTTGATGATGTTTTTGTGTAAAACTGATTTATGGTTCTGTGTTAAATCCACACACAACGTACGTGAATGAATGAAGGAAGAAAGAAAGAAAGAAAGGAAGGAAGGAAGGAAGGAAGGAAGGAAGGAAGGAAGGAAGGAAGGAAGGAAGGAAGGAAGGAAGGAAGGAAGGAAAGAAAGAAAGAAAGAAAGAAAGAAAGAAAGAAAGAAAGAAAGAAAGAAAGAAAGAAAGAAAGAAAGAAAGAAAGAAAGAAAGATGACGTTTAGTTTATTTAGTATCTTTTACAGCAGTGATTTGGCTCCAAAGACTGAATGTGGTGATAGATTTATATTTACAAAGATGGAGTTGAATTGGTATTTTTTTTTTTTATCGTCATTTTTATCGTTATCGGGATAAATGCCAGAAATGATCCTGATACATTTTTTAGTCCATATCGCCCATCCCTACTGCTAATTAACGTGTTATGAAAATTAACGCAATTAATTATGAGTGGCAAAATGTGCAACATTTTAAATTTGTCCCATTGAGGGACCCGTAGTCACTTCCCACCTACTGCTAGTCAAACTAACAAAGTAATAACATGCTAGCGCCTTTGGACGACAAGTTTATGTATAAAAAGAGGGTTAATATTTCTAATGTAACATTTATCCGCCCATGAACCGTGAACTCTAACTGGTTTTCCTCGTGTCTGCAGGAGCTGTCGTTACTGGTCGGCTCCGTACGACGGCATCGACCCGCCGCCTCGAGAGTACCGATCCGACACGCCAGGACACGACGCGGAAGACGAGGACGAGCTGGTACGGCGAGTGGAGAGCGACTCCATCTGCTCTCTGGGCATCACGCCTCCTCCCCCGGCGCTCTCGCCCACGCCGTCGTCCTGCGATACCGTCTCCACGGGCAACCAGGCGGGACGAGCCGGCTCCGCCCTGGACCTGGAGTGGGACGACATCTTTGCGGACGAGGATTTCTCTCTGTCGGGGTTTAACCTGGCGTTATCGAACGGCGCCGGATGCAGCCTCTCTCCGACACCGCTGCCGCTGCCCGCCTCGACACATCCAGGAGATGCGACGCAGCGCGACCAAGCTGGTCCGGGGTTCGTACGTAGAGGAGTCCGAGTTCCAAGACGACGTTCTGGTCTACGATCTCGTGGCCCAAAAAGACACGAAGGGAGCCATTCTGGAGCGGATCAAGGCGGCGAACCGCCGGTCCCGCGGAAGCATCTCCAAGGGGCCGCGAGCGTCGACGCCGGTGGTGATGACGACCACGATATCCACCCTGTTCACGACGACGGGGAGGACGGTGGTCGAGACCGTCAACAGCATCATGTCGACGCGACGGCGGAGCGAGGATGTAGGGATCGAGGACAGGAGGAGGAGTGAGGCGTACACCAAGGAGGCGAGGAGGAGGAGGAGCGAGGACTGTGGGAAGGAGCTGAAGAGAACGAGGGAGGAAGGAGACGATCCAATGAAGAGGATCGTCCGACAAGGAGAGCCACTTCTGTTCATCAACGGCTTCAACGTTGAAGATCACATGGACGACAAATTTGATGACTTTGACGAAGATGACGAGCAAAGCTACAACCTGAATGACTTTGAAGATTGTATCAACCACACACACACAACACACCAGCACATCAGCATCAACACACAACCCCCGCCACCTTCGGACGCACAACCGCTACCCAACGGACTTCACCAACCCGAGCCACAACACCTCCGTGTGTCTTCAGTAGGGGTGGGTATTGCCAAGGACCTCACGATACGATACACACCACGATACCTGAGTCACGATACGATACACATCACGATACCTGAGTCACGATACGATACACATCACGATACCTGAGTCACGATACGATACACATCACGATACCTGAGTCACGATACGATACACATCACGATACCTGAGTCACGATACGATACACATCACGATACCTGAGTCACGATACGATACACATCACGATACCTGAGTCACGATACGATACACATCACGATACCTGAGTCACGATGCGATACACATCACGATACCTGAGTCACGATACGATACACATCACAATACCTGAGTCACGATACGATACACATCACGATACCTGAGTCACGATACGATACACACCACGATACCTGAGTCACGATACGATACACACCACGATACCTGAGTCACGATACGATACACATCACGATACCTGAGTCACGATACGATACACACCACGATACCTGAGTCACGATACGATACAATACACATCACGATACCTGAGTCACGATACGATACACACCACGATACCTGAGTCACGATACGATACACACCACGATACCTGAGTCACGATACGATACACACCACGATACCTGAGTCACGATACGATACACATCACGATACCTGAGTCACGATACGATACACATCACGATACCTGAGTCACAATACGATACAATACACATCACGATACCTGAGTCACGATACGATACAATACACATCACGATACCTGAGTCACGATACGATACACACCACGATACCTGAGTCACGATACGATACAATACACATCACGATACCTGAGTCACGATACGATACAATACACATCACGATACCTGAGTCACGATACGATACACATCACGATACCTGAGTCACGATACCTGAGTCACGATACGATACACATCACGATACCTGAGTCACTATACGATACAATACACATCACGATACCTGAGTCACGATACGATACACACCACGATACCTGAGTCACGATACCTGAGTCACGATACGATACACACCACGATACCTGAGTCACGATACGATACAATACACATCACGATACCTGAGTCACGATACGATACAATACACATCACGATACCTGAGTCACGATACGATACACATCACGATACCTGAGTCACGATACGATACACATCACGATACCTGAGTCACGATACGATACAATACACATCACGATACCTGAGTCACGATACGATACGATACACATCACGATACCTGAGTCACGATACGATACGATACACATCACGATACCTGAGTCACGATACGATACGATACACATCACGATACCTGAGTCACGATACGATACGATACACATCACGATACCTGAGTCACGATACGATACGATACACATCACGATACCTGAGTCACGATACGATACGATACACATCACGATACCTGAGTCACGATACGATACGATATTGCCATATCCAAATTTTGCGATATTGCGATATATAAAGTTTGCTGAAAACTGTAAAAAGCTTTATGGATCTTAAAATCCGAGTTGCACGTTCATCAGATTATAGTGACAATTCATGGGACAAACTGAGTCAAAACAATGTTTTATTATAACTATACAAGCTAAAGTTACAACATATTTGTATATGTTTTTCATATTATTTACATCATATGAAATTAACATTAAATTTAGTATGAGGTTGCTTTAATTATGTGGCAAATGATAATAAACACAAGAAAGATGGTATTTCAATGAAAAATAGATATCCTTCCTTCCTTCCTTCCTTCCTTCTTTCCTTCATTCCTTCCTTCCTTCATTCCTTCCTTCCTTCCTTCCTTCCTTCCTTCCTTCCTTCCTTCCTTCCTTCCTTCCTTCCTTCCTTCCTTCTTTCCTTCATTCCTTCCTTCCTTCCTTCCTTCCTTCCTTCCTTCCTTCCTTCTTTCCTCCCTTCCTTCTTTCCTCCCTTCCTTCCTATTTTCCTTCCTTCCTTCCTTCCTTCTTTCCTCCCTTCTTTCCTTCCTTCCTTCCTTCCTTCCTTCCTTCCTTCCTTCCTTCCTTCCTTCCTTCCTTCCTTCTTTCCTTCTTTCCTTCCTTCCTTCCTTCCTTCTTTCCTTCCTTCCTTCCTTCCTTCCTTCCTTCCTTCCTTCTTTCCCCCCTTCTTTCCTTCCTTCCTTCCTTCCTTCCTTCCTTCCTTCCTTCCTTCCTTCCTTCCTTCCTTCTTTCCTTCTTTCCTCCCTTCTTTCCTTGCTTCCTTGCTTCCTTCCTTCCTTCCGTCCTTCCTTCTTTCCTCCCTTCTTTCCTCCCTTCCTTCCTATTTTCCTTCCTTCCTTCCTTCCTTCCTTCCTTCCTTCCTTCCTTCCTTCTTTCCTCCCTTCTTTCCTTCCTTCCTTCCTTCCTTCCTTCCTTCCTTCCTTCCTTCCTTCCTTCCTTCTTTCCTTCCTTCCTTCCTTCCTTCTTTCCTTCCTTCCTTCCTTCCTTCCTTCCTTCCTTCCTTCCTTCCTTCTTTCCTCCCTTCTTTCCTTCCTTCCTTCCTTCCTTCCTTCCTTCCTTCCTTCCTTCCTTCCTTCCTTCCTTCCTTCTTTCCTTCCTTCCTTCCTTCTTTCCTTCTTTCCTCCCTTCTTTCCTTGCTTCCTTGCTTCCTTCCTTCCTTCCTTCCTTCTTTCCTCCCTTCTTTCCTTCCTTCCTTCCTTCCTTCCTTCCTTCCTTCCTTCCTTCCTTCTTTCCTTCCTTCCTTCCTTCTTTCCTTCTTTCCTCCCTTCTTTCCTTGCTTCCTTGCTTCCTTCCTTCCTTCCTTCCTTCCTTCCTTCCTTCCTTACTTCTTTCCTCCCTTCTATTAAAAATAAAAATATTAAAAAATATAAAAATATATTTAAAAAAAAAATCGATATTCAAATTTTGAATATCGATATTGAATCAGCTGGAAAAGTATCGCGATATATTGCCATATCGATATTTTTGCCCACCCCTAGTCTTCAACCCACGCCAAGTCCCCGACCCCGCCGGACAGCAGAGTGGCCAACAGCAGCAGCAGCAGCTTCCTGTCCCAGTACTACGAGCTCATGCTGTCGTTGGGGGCGGAGCCCGACTGCGACGACCCGGCGGACGACATGGACGCCTTCAGGAGGCGCGTCCGCGAGCTGAGGCGGAAGCTAAAAGAGGAGGACGGGGGGAACGAGTGCTGCTCGGACTTTGCGGTCGGCTGCCTGTGGGACGATGTCGAGGAGGACGGAGAGGCCATGGAGGAGGAGGAGGAGAAGGAGGAAGAGGAGGGCAGGAGGAGCAGCACCAAGAGAGGCAGCAGTAGACGAGGAATCCCATTTACAGGTGACGCGTGATTAAAGTCAGTGAGTAGCTTTGTTGTTACAGAACGACCTCCATGCCTTCGTAAAGAGGAGAAGAGACGTCCCGTCTTCAGGGTGTTTTTAGGGCTGCAACTAACGACTATTTTAATAGTCGACTAGTCACCGACTATTGAAACGATTAGTCCACTAATCGGATAATTAGTCATTTTTTCTTAAATTTAGTATGTCGCTTTAATTATGTGTCAAATGATAATAAACACGAGAAAGATGGAACTTCAATGAAAAATACAGGACTGTCTCAGAAAATTAGAATATTGTGATAGTCCTTTATTTTCTGTAATGCAAAAATGTCATACATTCTGTATACAATGGAATTCATTGTCGACAATTTTGATTATAGATTTTTGTCGACAACGTCGACGAATCGTTGCAGCCCTAGATGTTTTACGCATCTATGGTGAAGTTATCAGTCCTTGACTAAGTAAGGGATAATGCCCGACGGGGTGGACATTAACATAAATATATGGACGACGCGGGGGTCACGTGTTCCCGCTGCACCAATAGATGTTACTAGTAAACACAATATATTCATATTAATAACCCAATATCAGTTACAGTTTGTCACCTCCACCACACGTATCGTGATGTTTTTGTATCGTGAAATTTCGATGTCTCAACATTTCAACTTTTTTCTCGACATTTCAACTTTTTTTTCGAGATTTCGACTTTTTCTCAAAATTCTACTTCAACATTAATCTCGACATTTTTATTTTTTTTCTCGAAATTTCAACTTTTTTCTCGACATTTCGACTTTTTTCTCAACATTTCGATTTTTTTCTGAACATTTCGACTTTTTTCTTTTCCAGAAATTGAATGAATAAAATTAAATAAATTAAATTAAAATTAAATAAATAAAAAGGTAAAACGGTACTAGTTTCTTCTGAGCGTAGTCAATCGTTGCAGCCCTAGATGTTTTACGCATCTATGGTGAAGTTATCAGTCCTTGACTAAGTAAGGGATAATGCCCGACGGGGTGGACATTAACATAAATATATGGACGACGCGGGGGTGTGAACTAGGGCTGGGCGATATGGACCAAAAGTCATATCTGGATATTTTCTAGCTGAATTTTGATACTCGATATATAACCATATTTTTTCTGTGCCATAATTGGGGTTTCCCCCAAAGCATTATAGCATATCATCTCTGTTAGCTTCTCTGTTAGCATCTCTGTTAGCATCACTGTTAGCATCTCTGTTAGCATCTCTATTAGCATCTCTGTTAGCATCTCTATTAGCATCTCTGTTAGCATCTCTGTTAGCATCTCTGTTAGCATCACTGTTAGCATCTCTGTTAGCATCACTGTTAGCATCTCTGTTAGCATCTCTATTAGCATCTCTGTTAGCATCTCTGTTAGCATCTCTGTTAGCTTCATTTTTTCTGATCAAACCCTTAAAAAAACAGTCAGTTTTAATACAAAGCCTCGTGCCAAATGTCACACTCCTTTATTAACAGAGGTCTGCACAATATCAACATGTATAAAACAAATGAAATAAAAATAAACTGCCTGCATATATAGAATAAAAATGCTTCTTGAATAAAATAAAACAAATATCCCTTTCCTGCATAACAATTAAATTAAAATAAACTGCAATTAATGCAATGTAGACAGTAACAGGCAGACTTTTCCACTGAGGTTGATAGTTGTGCAAATAACAAAACATTTGTCACAAAAAAGCTATATCAAAATCTTTTTTTTTTTTAAATCGATATAAACGATATTGTCTCGTACCATATCGCGTTTGAAAATATATCGATATATATTAAAATCTCGATATATCGCCCAGCCCTAATATACCCTACCCCCGCCCGTCTGACGGCAGTTTGTCCACTATTGTGACTTAGATGAGGAAATAGATGCAGGAGTCCAGTTAGTTCAAGGGATTCACATACTTTATCCTGGATTGTGCCCAATTACTTATAATAAAACGTGCTGGTGGAAATAATCTCCAATTAAAATAATCAGGTTGGGAAAGAAAATATTACAGAGCGACGACTTTCAAGTTCACAATGTGGAGCAATGGTTGGTTTCTAAAAGCTTGACGACCCCAAGAACTTTCCCGTTTTTTTTTGTTTCCTACTTTTCTGGTTACCTGGTTTCGACTTTTTTCTCGACATTTCAACTTTTTTCTCAACATTTCAAATTTTTTCTCGACATTTCGACTGTTTTTCTCGACATTTTTACTTTTTTCTCGACATTTCGACTTTTTTCTCGACATTTCAACTTTTTTCTCAATATTTCAACTTTTTTCTCGACAATTCGACTTTTCCGTCCGCGGGTCGAGGTCGTCACGTGATCCCGCTGCACCAATAGATGTTACTAGTAAACACAATATATTAATATTAATAACCCAATATCAGCTACAGTCTGCACACCTCCACCACACGTATCGTGATGTTTTTGTATCGTGAAATTTCGATGTCTCAACATTTCAACTTTTTTCTCGACATTTCAACTTTTTTTTCGAGATTTCGACTTTTTCTCAAAATTCTACTTCAACATTAATCTCGACATTTCGACTTTTTTTCTCGATATTTCAACTTTTTTCTCGACATTTCGACTTTTTTCTCGACATTTTTACTTTTTTTCTCGACATTTCGACTTTTTTTCTCGATATTTCAACTTTTTTCTCGACATTTCGACTTTTTTTCTCGACATTTCGACTTTTTTTCTCGATATTTCAACTTTTTTCTCGACATTTCGACTTTTTTTCTCGATATTTCAACTTTTTTCTCGACATTTCGACTTTTTTCTCGACATTTCAACTTTTTTCTCAATATTTCAACTTTTTTCTCGACAATTCGACTTTTCCGTCCGCGGGTCGAGGTCGTCACGTGATTCCGCTGCACCAATAGATGTTACTAGTAAACACAATATATTCATATTAATAACCCAATATCAGCTACAGTTTGTCACCTCCACCACACGTATCGTGATGTTTTTGTATCGTGAAATTTCGATGTCTCAACATTTCAACTTTTTTCTCGACATTTCAACTTTTTTTTCGAGATTTCGACTTTTTCTCAAAATTCTACTTCAACATTAATCTCGACATTTTGATTTTTTTTCTCGAAATTTCAACTTTTTTCTCGACATTTCGACTTTTTTCTCAACATTTTGACTTTTTTCTCAACATTTCGATTTTTTTCTGAACATTTCGACTTTTTTCTTTTCCAGAAATTGAATGAATAAAATTAAATAAATTAAATTAAAATTAAATAAATAAAAAGGTAAAACGGTACTAGTTTCTTCTGAGCGTAGTCAGATTTTGGTCCGCGGGTCGAGGTCGTCACGTGATCCCGCTGCACCAATAGGATGTTACTAGTAAACACAATATATTCATATTAATAACCCAATATCAGCTACAGTTTGTCACCTCCACGACACGTGTTGTGACGTTTTTGTATCGCCAAATTTCATGGTCTCAACATTTCAACTTTTCTCGATATTTCGACTTTTTTCTCGACATTTCGACTTTTTTTTTGACATTTCGACTTTTTTCTCGTCATTTCGACTTTTTTCTCGTCATTTCGACTTTTTTCTCGTCATTTCGACTTTTTTCTGAACATTTCGACTTTTTTCTTTTCCAGAAATTGAATGAATAAAATTAAATAAATTAAATTAAAATTAAATAAATAAAAAAGGTAAAACGGTACTAGTTTCTTCTGAGCGTAGTCAGATTCTGGTCCGCGGGTCGAGGTCGTCACGTGATCCCGCTGCACCAATAGGATGTTACTAGTAAACACAATATATTCATATTAATAACCCAATATCAGCTACAGTTTGTCACCTCCACGACACGTATCGTGACGTTTTTGTATCACAAAACTTCATGGCACCATATATTGTTACCCCCCTAGGTATTAGCGAAGTATTTGTCCTCCCTACTAACCCGAACTGTGCCGACACGCTGCAGGTCCGTTCATCAGCGTCCTGCTGTCGCGGCTGGAGAACCTTCTGGAAAACTCCATCGCCGTCAACCTGCTGGTGACGGGGATCCTGGCCCAGCTGGCGTCGTACCCGCAGCCTCTCCTCAGTTCCTTCCTGCTGAACACGGACCCTCGGAGCCAGTCCAGCGTACGCACTCTCTACCAGGTGACCCCCCGGACACTCCCCCGCCCGCGCACCCGTCGCCTCAGACTCCATGATGAGGGTGTTGACACTAGGGTTTCCACCTTTCAGAAATAGAAATAAGGAACGCCCTGATTTCAGCAGCGCAGGAGCCAAAAAAAAGCCCCAAAACTTCTAAACTGAATAAAAATGTGTTTATTTTATATGAAAAAACAGAATGCTTTGATTTAAAGTTTAAAGTGCTTTAATAGCATTGAACTTGCATGACTGTACAGACAGACAACCATGCTAGCAACTGAAATATCCTCCTATGCTACGTATGTAACATCAGCCAAGATGTAGAATATAGATACAGGTGAAAAATATGGTGTAAAACTTAATTTATTTCAATAATTCAACTAGAATATGGTGTAAAACTTAATTTATTTCAATAATTCAACTAGATTATGGTGTAAAAGTTCATTTATTTCAATAATTCAACTAGAATATGGTGTAAAAGTTAATTTATTTCAATAATTCAACTAGAATATGGTGTAAAAGTTAATTTATTTCAATAATTCAACTAGAATATGGTGTAAAAGTTAATTTATTTCAATAATTCAACTAGAATATGGTGTAAAAGTTAATTTATTTCAATAATTCAACTAGAATATGGTGTAAAAGTTAATTTATTTCAATAATTCAACTAGAATATGGTGTAAAAGTTAATTTATTTCAATAATTCAACTAGAATATGGTGTAAAAGTTAATTTATTTCTATAATTCAACTAGAATATGGTGTAAAAGTTCATTTATTTCAATAATTCAACTAGATTATGGTGAAAAAGTTCATTTACACAATCAAAGATTTTGCTGGCCTTAATGTTTTCTGTGTTTTATTTTGTTCATTATTGTTAAATTTAGATGTGTGTGTGACAGACGTGTGTTTGGGGCGTTAATGAAAATACGGGACATATTGCGTCCCGTATTAGTTAAATACGGGATGCAACATTTCTTTCTCAAATAAAGGACAATTCCGTATTTTACGGGACGGGTGGCGACCCTAGGTGACACTCTGACTGGCGTTGCAGGTGCTGGCGTCGGTCAACGCCCAGGTTGAGCGCCACGTGGCGGCCAGGCCGGACTATCCCGCCCTGGTGACGCAGGCCTGGAGATTCCTGCTGGTCAAAGATCAGGACAGCAAGTTCAGAGGTCAGTAAACGCAGAGCAACACACGGCTCTGTTGAACTTTTAGCAGGAACAAGTTCAGAGGTCAGTAAACGCAGAGCAACACACGGCTCTGTTGAACTTTTAGCAGGAACAAGTTCAGAGGTCAGTAAAGGCAGAGCAACACACGGCTCTGTTGAACTTTTAGCAGGAACAAGTTCAGAGGTCAGTAAAGGCAGAGCAACACACGGCTCTGTTGAACTTTTAGCAGGAACAAGTTCAGAGGTCAGTAAACGCAGAGCAACACACGGCTCTATTGAACTTTTAGCAGGAACACAGTGAAGCGGTCGTTTCCCGTCCGATTTCAACAACCTCTCACATGGATGTGGAGGAATCTTTCTCCGTTGCTTTTGACAACGTTGCTCTAGGTCGATCTAAAACCTCGACTGTTGTTACGTAGATTTGCTGGTCCGCTTCAGATTTTCAGCTTTCAGCTGTGTGGTCTCTAGAAAGCTCTGGTCTCCACATCATTGCTCTTCCACCTCCATGCTCAGCAGTGGGAGTGAGGTGTGCTTATAATTACTGATTTAGATTTCCTCCAAGCGCGGTTCCATGGACATTAATATTTGGTACAGTTACCAAGAACCAGTGGTCCATGGACATTAATATTTGGTACAGTTACCAAGAACCAGTGGTCCATGGACATTAATATTTGGTACAGTTACCAAGAACCAGTGGTCCATGGACATTAATATTTGGTACAGTTACCAAGAACCAGTGGTCCATGGACATTAATATTTGGTACAGTTACCCCAAGAACCAGTGGTCCATGGACATTAATATTTGGTACAGTTACCAAGAACCAGTAGTCCATGGACATTAATATTTGGTACAGTTACCAAGAACCAGTGGTCCATGGACATTAATATTTGGTACAGTTACCAAGAACCAGTGGTCCATGGACATTAATATTTGGTACAGTTACCAAGAACCAGTGGTCCATGGACATTAATATTTGGTACAGTTACCAAGAACCAGTGGTCCATGGACATTAATATTTGGTACAGTTACCAAGAACCAGTGGTCCATGGACATTAATATTTGGTACAGTTACCAAGAACCAGTGGTCCATGGACATTAATATTTGGTACAGTTACCAAGAACCAGTGGTCCATGGACATTAATATTTGGTACAGTTACCAAGAACCAGTGGTCCATGGACATTAATATTTGGTACAGTTACCAAGAACCAGTGGTCCATGGACATTAATATTTGGTACAGTTACCAAGAACCAGTGGTCCATGGACATTAATATTTGGTACAGTTACCAAGAACCAGTGGTCCATGGACATTAATATTTGGATCCATTTGTCTCTCTTAAGCTTATTTTTTGGCAGTCTGTAAAACGATAACTCTGATTTCTTGCTAAATCTATGAGTACAGTCGATCGCACAACAGCTCTTTCCCATTTTAGATGTTTTCCAGTTGCTCAAACTGAAAGTTTACGCTGCCACTCAGTCTTTCTGACACTCAGTCTTTCTGACACTCAGTCTTTCTGACACTCAGTCTTTCTGACACTCAGTCTTTCTGACACTCAGTCTTTCTGACACTCAGTGGGCGAAACCCACTATGAAGTTGCATCTGTGACGTCATGCGCATTCCCTCTATAGCGTCTTTGACTCCAGTTTGATCCTTTGACATTTGTGTGCAGCAAGAATGGCACGTCTAAGGACATTGCTTATGTCTTTCCCTCTCGGTATTGGGTTAGCAGACACTGAAATGCTCCAGACCAGCAAACTGGACCTTCATAGACGTCTGCAAATGTCGGTGATCAGTTAATCAAAGACTGATGTTTGGCATCAACTGCAGCTTGAATCCTACGGATGAGGAAAGGGGTTGCTTAGTATTCCCAACCAAATAATTGTTGTAATTGCTTTGTGATGTGAAGTTTTAATTGCCTACATTAAGATCCACTAAAGAAGCGAGGATGTTGTTGGAAACATGTCCTCAGGTTGTTTTCGTCTCGTCCTGTGTTTCCTCAGAGTGCCTGGAGTCTCAGGGCGGCGACATCATCCTGGACCCGTCTCTTCCCAACGGCTCGGTGAACAACGCCCTGCCTTTGCCTCCTCTCAGTGTCTTGCCCCCCTGCCCCGCCATCCCCCCTCAGGCCAAAAGTCGAGTGTTCGCCATCATCCTGTACGCCGAGTTCCTGAAGGAGCTGGCGGCCATCGCCCAGGAGCACAGCATCGCCCAGGAGCACGGCATCGCCCAGGAACACAGCATCGCCCAGGAGCACGGCATCGCCCAGGAGCACCGCATCGCCCAGGAGCACAGCATCGCCCAGGAACACGGCATCGCCCAGGAGCACGGCATCGCCCAGGAACACAGCATCGCCCAGGAACACAGCATCGCCCCTGACCGCAGCATCGCCCAGGAGCAAGGCATCGCCCAGGAGCACAGCAATTCTGAATCATTAATTCCGAATTAAAAAACATCATGTAACCGTGGCCATTTCATGGCTACATTTAACTTTATTCAGGAAATTTTGACTTTTTTCTCAACATTTCGACTTTTTTTCTCAACATTTCAACCTTTTTCTCGAAATTTTGACTGTTTTTCTCGACATTTCAACTGTTTTTCTCGACATTTTGACTTTTTTTCTCGACATTTTGACTTTTTTTCTCCACATTTCGACTTTTTTTCTCTGGAAATTTCGAAATTTTTTCTCAACATTTCGACTTTTTTTCTCTGGACATTTCAACTTTTTTTCTCGACATTTTGACTGTTTTTCTCGACATTTCGACTTTTTTTCTCGACATTTCGACTTTTTTTTTCGACATTTCGACTTTTTTTCTCGACATTTCGACTTTTTTCTCGACATTTTGACTGTTTTTCTCGACATTTCGACTTTTTTTCTCGACATTTCGACTTTTTTTCTCAACATTTCAACTGTTTTTCTCGACATTCTGACTGTTTTTCGCCTAGGACCGCGGCTTCGCCCCGGTCCGCGGGTGGAAGGAGTGACGGGACCGTCTCTGCTGCTGACGGGAATCGCATCCCGGTCGTCACAAAACACGCGCCCATGAACGTCTCTTGAAGTTACCGGAGGTTCCTCGTGTGACGAGAGATTATTTATAAAAATGTTTTGAAGGAGATTATTTTCGAGCCAACAGGAATTTTTCTATGTATTTGTGGGATCTGTGCAAATAGTTTCCTATGTTTTCTAAAGTCTTTGCACTAAGTGGTTGTTTTGGAAGGAAAGAGGTTGTAGACTTGGTTGCACCTCAATCAGCTGCTGTTTCCAACCGAACCGTCTCAGGATGAACGCTGTACGTTTCTATCCCTGCAGATTTAGATGACAATAAAAACCTTCCTGGATTCTGTCACTTTGGTCTGTTTTGATCAACAACCTCTTGTTTTCAACGTGTTTTCAACACCAGCAGTCAGGGCCGCCGCAAGGGGTGTGCGAACCGTGCGACCGCACGGGGCCTCGCGCTGTGGGCCGTTTTTGAAAAAAAAAAAATATATATATATTTTTTTTCGTTTTTTCCCTTATAAATATCAACAGTCACGTTCCATTACAGACCTAAATGTTACTAGTCTGTGCATATCAATAAATATATGTGTCTGTTGTTCAATACAACTGCGTCAGACCAAGCGCAGACACAAGCTGCTCTGATCCAGACAGTGGAGTTGGAACAAACTGTCACACAATGTCGAGAGAACGAGACAGATTCAGGAAATTTCCATCAGGGGATGAAAAAATAAAAAACTAAAGAAAATGGAAGAGTTTAATGCCTCTCTGAAAGGCTCGTTTGATACATTTGTTACAAAAATCACCGATCCGACCGGGTCTCAAGCAGCCGTGGGGCCCCGCGTCGAGGCAAGAGATGATGATGAGGCAGGGGAAGTATCCAGTATTTTGCTAATTGGAGAGTTAAAATTGCGCATATAAACACCCGATCCGACCCGAAAAACCCAAAAATTTTTGGGTTTTTCGAAAAACCATTTCGCACAGGGCCTCGCAAATCTCCCTGACGGCTCTGCCGGCAGTCTCCTGCTCAGGCCGTGACCTCACAGAGACCACCGCCCCGGCCGACTCGCCCCGGCGGGGCCAATCCGCCAGGATGTATGTTCGAAATATTGTAAATATTAAATATTCAGTGCGTTTACATGGGAAGTTTAATTCCTCTTTAATTAGGAATTTTAATTAAATCCGATTTAAAATTAGTAAAAATTACCATGTAAACACCTAATTCTGAATGAAAATGGCCATTCTGAATTAAACTTAATTCCGAAGTAAATGGCTGGTTTATTCTGATTTTAAATCTGAATAGAATAATTCCAGATCATGTATAAACTCATTCCTCTTTAAATGAATCCCGGTCTTTCTTTCTGCTCGTTCCCTCCCCGTCTGTCTCCATGATCTTATATTCCACTGGGCTGGTTTTCCTAACAAAGTTTCCAGATGCAGCAGCAGTAAACGCTGGTCAAGAGCAGAGACATTTATTTAATAAATAGAAATCATTAAAAGAACAGATGGAAACAGGAAACATCAACATGGTGATCTTTTCAAAGTTGTAGCTAAGTTAGTTTTTCTCCCGGTAGTTTAACTTCCGGTCCCCCCCCTATCCAATCAGAACCTTCAACCCCCAGACCTGGAGAGGAATTGGAGAAAGACCATCAAACGTGTTTCCATGGAAACCTCCATTCAGAATTACTATTTCCATGTAAACTCCAAGGAAAATAGTTTAATTCTGAATTATTTAATTCAGAATTAAAAAACATCATGTAACTGTGGCCATTTCATGGCTACATTTAACTTTATTCAGGAAATTTGGACTTTTTTTCTCGACGTTTCAACCTTTTTCTCGACATTTCGACTTTTTTTCTCAAAATTTCAACTTTTTTCTCGACATTTCGACTTTTTTTCTCAAAATTTCAACTTTTTTCTCGACATTTCGACTTTTTTTCTCAAAATTTCGACTTTTTTCTTGACATTTCAACTTTTTTCTAGTTTTTCTTCCGGTAGTTTAACTTCCGGTCCCCCCCCTATCCAATCAGAACCTTCCCAACCCCCAGACCTGGAGAGGAATTGGAGAAAGACCATCAAACGTGTTTCCATGGAAACCTCCATTCACAATTACTATTTCCATGTAAACTAGAGGGAAATAGTTTAATTCTGAATTATTTAACTCGGAATAATTCATTCTGAATTAAAAAACATCATGTAACCGTGGCCAATGTATGTTCGAACCCAAACCTTCACATTAAGTCGTCACAACACTGAGTGACATGGCGATGGCATCAAAGACGTTACACTTGTCTTTGGTTTAACTTCAGCAAAGAAGACTTTGTCGACTGGAATCAGAGGAACCTGAGGACCAAGAAAACGTCCCGTCGTCTGGATTCAAGTTTCTTGGGACTTAAAAGTGTTATGAATGAATGAATGAATGAATGAATGAATGAATGAATGAATGAATGAATGAATGAATGAATGAATGAATGAATGAATGAATGAATGAATCTTTCTTTATTTCGGCTTGTACAGAACAAGATGAAAAGGAAGAAAAAAAAACAACATTTCTTTAGCGGTAAAGCTGCAGCTGAAGCCGTAGCTTAAAGTGCCGACGCTTTTTATCTTATGATCAGCAAAAATATGAGACATTAGCTTTTACTCAGTGGAAACAAACAATACATAAAGAAGAAAAAATAAGTAAGACAAAATATAAAATTGACATTTCACATCCTAGAATGTTTTTGATATTATACTTTATAATTATAGTGTTTTATATTTATTTACAGTATTTTCTTTAAACAATTTCTTAAACTTGACGATAGAGCGACACATTTTTAGGTTGTTGTCACAACTATTCCAAATTTCTCTAGCCTTAATTGATGTACATCTCTTTTTAATATTGGTTCTTGCTGTCATGACGACAGCAAACATGAGTTTCAGGTCAGAGTTTCTTTTATCTGGAATAAATCCTGAATGCAGTTTGGAAGCAGTTTCTGCTGGGCTTTAAAGGCAAATAAAACAGTTTTCTGCTCTACTATATCATGGAATTTTAAGATATTATATTTAATAAAAAGATTTATTTGTTATAAGTAGGTATTGAGCTAAATGTAATAGCGACTGGTGCCACTAGACGTGCAGTCCATACTGTTGTGCACCAGGACGATGACACATGAACCTCGTGGGATCTGCTGCCCCCATGTGGTCAAAGCTGGTGATGTTACACAGCAAATACATAAAAACAGAAAAAATCCTCATTATTCAGACGTCCCCTACTGTTGTCATGGTCACCGTGACAACAGTAGGGGACGGACCTTAAAGAAGCTCCTTTCAATCAACTAAGTAGGTCATCTAAATCACTGGTCCTCAACCTTTTTTCAGTGATGTTCCCCCTGTGAAATATGTTTTCAACCAAGTACCCCCTAACTGAACTAGAGGACTGGTACCTGGACCTGGTACCGGTCCTATAGTCCTGGTACCAGAACCAGTCCCCCCTAACCAGCGCAAAGCACTTTTGGTTGTAAAAAAAAACACCTAAAACAGAGCACTGTGCCATCAGTAACTGATGCATTATTACTATATTTAATATATACATATATATACGCACACATATGCGTACACATACATAAATATACACATACAAACCCAGTGTTTTTTTTTTTGGGGGGGGGGGGGGTGACGACATCCACTGCCAATCCAGGAAGCAGGAACACACGGAGACACACGTCAAGCACTGGAAATCTGCAACAAAAAACCACAAACAAAGCACGAAACCGGCACGGAGCCGACCAAAACACGAACAGCAATCGACCTAAATCTTGAGATCTGATCGCAGTCTGAGCTAAGCTATCGCTACCGCTACCTAAACCCAAAAACTAGAGAGCCAGCATGCAGGTGAACAAGCCAGTGTGTATGTCTATGTGTGTGTGTGTGTGTATGTATATGATCATGTGTGTGTGTGTGTGTGTGTGTGTGTGTGTGTGTGTGTGTGTATATGCGTGTGACTAAATTACTATATGTGTGTATGTGTGTGTGTGTGTGTGTGTGTGTGTGTGTGTGTGTAATAAACCAAACAAAGCTCCACCTGAAGTGTATCTATAGTGGGGGAGGGGGGGGAGCAACCCCGCCACCCGCGAGACCAGAGGCCGACACGGAAGAGCCCGGAACCCAGGCCACCGGCAACCCCACAGAGGGGAGAAGTAGGAGGGAGGCAACCCACCGCCTGCGAGGCCCCCCCCCCCACCCGGCGGCGGCCGAGGGGGCCCGCGGGCGGGGCCCCCACGGCGCGGAAAGAAGCAGCCAGGGATCCCGCGGCGGCGGACCGCGACCCAGGCAATCCCCGGCCACCCGGTCCGGGCCGGACACGTGGCCAGGAGGCCCTCACCCTTCAGGCCAACGACCCCCACCCGGCAGTAACTGATTTATTAAACATAAAAATATTGCTGCTTCAACCACGACTCCATCGTTGGTCCAAGTGATTGACAGGTGAAGCCAGGAGGTGATTGACAGGTGATTGACAGGTTAGGTGGAACCATCCTGGTGTGGGGGAGACTCTGCGGTTTTAGGATAATAAGTTGAATAACCTACTCCTGAAGATAAAATTCATTTTATGAATTTAGACTTATATTTTCCTCAATTATTTATGAAATGATTATTTTTAAAGGATTTTTGCATGGATGCTACTTTTTAAATATATGTATATTTTAAAATCTCACGTACCCCCATTTGAGAACCACTGCTCTAAATGAACAGCCTATCAGATCAATGTTGTTCCAACATCAGATTCATCATAAACTCTGTCTCTCATTAAATACAATAGTTTAGCTCCCTGAGCTAGCGATGCTAGCGCAGGAGCTAGCGATATTTAAGAAGTTGTTTTTCCACACAGCACAATGATACAAAAGTACCACGGGAGGTTTAAACATCCGCTGCCAGTCTGAAATGAGAGAAACACAGGGAAACAGATTGATTTGGTGAATCCAGTTACTCAACGAGAGTAAAGGACTGTAGTCATGTGGTGACACTGAAATATAGAGCTGGTGTCATCCGCATAAGTATGGTAGGAAATGTTGTGATGTTCCATAATCTGAGCTAGTAGCATATACCGTATTTTCTGGACTATAAACCGCACCTGTATATAAGCCGCACCCACTTTTATTTTTAAAAAAAGATATGCAAGCCGCAGATATTTATGTTAGATTAGATATTTACTACATGTACAGAAGGATTCTGAACTGTAAATGATGTACATGTTTGTACCTAAATAGATCTTTCCTAACAGTGTCTTTTAACACGGCAGCAACTTTGCTGATTAAAACGGGACAGAACCAAGAGAAAATAACCAGTATTTATTTATCTATTTATCTGTTTGAAATCTGCTTCTACTTCTATCTGCTAAAGAAGAAGTAGTGTATTCTTCTTTGCATTTATTTTGTCTTAGTTTTGATTCTAATTCCGGTTAGAGCGCCCCGAGTGGTGGAAGAAAAATCCACAGAATAGCTGCACCTTTGTATAAGCTGCTGGTTCAAAACCTAGGAAAAAAGTAGCGGCTTATAGTCCAGAAAATACGGTAGATGTTGAATAGAAGCGGTCCGAGAACGCACCCTTGAGGAACCCCAGAGTTCTCTCAGAGTTTCCAATTGACACAAAGAAGGCCCTATCTTGCAAGTAAGATTGGAACCATTGAAGCACAGTGCCGGTAAGTCCCACCCACTTTTCCAGTCTGCTGAGAAGAATGTTATGATCAACTGTGTCGAATGCAGCACTCAGATCCAGTAACACCAGATTTCACCAAGATTTTCGGCGTGATTTGTAGCGGTCAATGACATGGAGCCAAGGTGAGCGCTGATCTTAAGTGTTGTGAGTGAGTTTATTCAGAAGAACGTGGGGTAGGCAGAGGTCCCAACATGCCCCCCCCTCCGTGTTTGTGGGTTTAGTTTAGTTTAGTTTATTGTTTTGCACAGTTTTTAAAAATATACAGGAAATATCAATGATAAACACTATAGGTGCAGGAAGAGGCAAAAAACCCAATGGGCTTATTTGAAGCCTCCACCGAAGATATTAAAATTTCATGTCAAGATTAACATACAAAAAAACAGAAGGTAAAACTACACAAAAGTGATGGCAAACTAATAATGCAATATATAAATAATAAAGAATAAAGACAAAAAATAAGTGTGTGTGAGTGTGCATGGGATATTGTTTTTACAACTTATATTATATATATGTCACTATGAGTGAAACACAAAAAGAACAAAAAAACAAAAAGAACATGGATACATAAACAACAATACATTGGGAAAACAGTTACAAAACAGCAGTCAAGTTCCTTCAAACGTCTTTTGTAACATTTCAGAGAGGAAGAGTCTTTGCCAAGTGGGAAAAATCATTCCACAATTTAGTCCCTAAATCGAACCGAACATTGACGTCTGCAAGTGAGAAATTTAGGAGGATGAAGATCTGAGGATTGTCGAGTTGAATAAGAATGAATCTCTGAATTTAATTTAAAGTAAGTCTTGACTGTCCAGGAATATTCCCTTCACTTGAATTTAGCTTATAAATAAAAACGCATATCTGAAAAATATTGATATCAAAAATAGTAAGAATCTGGAGTTTGTGAAATAAAGGAGTAGATGAAGCGAGTGACTCTGATCGAGTTGCAATCCTAACAAAACGTTTCTGTAGGACCAGAATTTTGTGAAGACAGGGTTGGCATGGTGTAGGCGGGGGATGGACGGGGGGTAGATCAGGCTTGGCGGGTGTATTGGCGTAGCGAGGAGCCAGGCCGCCGACACACATCCCCACCACCAGGAACCCCCCCAGGGGGGCCCAGGGGGGCCCAGGGCAGACCGACGTACCGCAGGTACCCAGGCCGGCCCCCGGGAGGGCCCCCAGGACCGGCACCAACCAGACTACCAAGACGGAGGCTTATGGCACTTTTCCACCAGCACCTAGTGTGTCTAGTAATCTCAACTCCGCCTGGTTTCTTTTCCACTACAATCAGCACCTGGAGCAGAAGTAGGAGGTTGAGAAGCTGCTGTGACGTATTTGATTGCGTCTCTAAAGGAAGAAGACAACAACAATTCAATTCAATTGTATTTATATAGCGTCTAATACAACAGATGTCTCTAGACGCTTTCCAGAGATCCAGAACATAAACATAAACATAAACATGAACATAAACCCCGAGCAATTATTATATAAACAATGGCAGGTAAAAACTCCCCTTTAGGAGGAAGAAACCTGGACCAGGACCAGGCTCATAAGGGGGGACCCTCTTGCCGACAGATAGACTGGGGGGTCGGGGACGTCAGCACCACACAGCAGGCAGGGGGAAGCAGCAGCGGGATGACCAGAGGGGCGGGAGGGGAACGGGACCGGGACTGCAGGCCAACACGCAGCTCCCGAAGCTCCGGCCTGCAGACATGCACAAAAGAGAGAAAAGGGGGCCGGCACAAGAAACTACAGGAACGATGGACAAAAATGATAGCTATGAGATACTTATAGTAAATAAAAATCAATCAATCAATCAATCTTTATTTATAAAGCCCTTTACAACACACAGGGTGACCAAAGTGCTTTCCATTAAAATCCACATTAAAACAAAACAATTTAAAAACAACATAATAAAACCATTAAAATTAAATTAAGAATATTTCACATCAATACTATGTATTAAAAGCCAGTCTAAACAACCAGGTTTTCAGTCTGGATTTAAAAACCCCAAAGTCAGTGATGGTGCGCATTTCTGGGGGCAGCTTATTCCAGAGCCTGGGTTCAGCAACGGAGAAGGCCCGATCACCCCAGAGTTTAGTCCTGGTCCTGGTTCTGATACGGCCCGATCACCCCAGAGTTTAGTCCTGGTTCTGGAGACGATACGGCCTGGTCCTGGTTCCAGCAGGAGCTGAGTTGAGGACCGTAGGCCTCTAGTGGAGTTCTGAACACGCACTTGTTCACATAAATAAACAGGGGCAAGCCCATTGAGGGCTTTAAAAACAAAGATTAAAATTTTAAAATCAATTCTAAAAGAAACAGGAAGCCAGTGAAGAGCAAATAAAACCGGAGTGATGTGTTTGCGACGTCGAGTACTAGTTAAAAAGCGTGCAGCGGCATTCAGAACAAGCTGAAGACGGCTAAGAGAAGACTTGGAGACACCAACATACAACGCATTGCAGTAGTCAATTCTAGAGCTTATAAAAGCATGAATGGTTTTTTCCAAGTCTGCGCGATTTAAGAATGGCTTTACTTTTGTTAAAACCCGTAACTGATAAAAACTGGTCCTGACCACGCTGTCAATTTGCTTGTCAAATTTTAAGCTGCTATTAAAAATAACTCCAAGATTCCTCACAGATGTTTTTACTTTAAAAGATAGATCACCAGAGTGTGGTGAATCACCAAATAAAATATATTCTGTTTTACCTTCATTTAGGTGCAGAAAGGAAAAATGGAAATGAAGAAGAGAGGAAGGGAAGAGGAGAAGAGAAGAAGGGTGTGAGTCACCAACCAGTGGATCATGTTGGTGCCCCCTGCAGCATAGGCCTATAGCAGCATATCTGGTAGATCTGGTGGTTCCTTATCTCCGTCTAGATCTTTTTAATTCTCTCCTCAGCACCAGGTTTATGAACATCTGCACCTGAGTTGGATCACCAACTTCTGCTGCCATTGCTGGTTGAATAAAATGAACCAGAATCCGTCAGAGTCTCTTTCTCTGATTTCCTCCTCCTGACTCAGACGTCTGACTCCAACCCCCCGACCAATCGGTGGCCTGGAGTGTGATGACATCACAGCCCGAATCAGCTGCTTAGAACCTCGGCAGAGTAGTTACAGAGAAGTATCTACTCGGCACATTAGACCCCTGGTGGAGAAGAGCCAAACCGAGTCGAGGCGAGTCGGGCTGAGTAGGTACTAGTGGAAAAGCGGCAATAGTAATAATAATATTCCCGGACGAGCCCCCATATTACGTACTCTGCTACAGGGATCACAGAATACGCAAAATGAAAGGCAGGTTTTGCGAGCAAAGATGTGTTTTATTGTGACCAATGGTTCTTTTGTTCAGGTTTAAAAATGATGCAAGTGACTATTTACAACAGTATGGAAAGCAGTTTACAAATTAAACCCAAGAACTAAAGTTTATATAAAGAAAATGACTCCAACGTAAACCAAAGAAACAAGCATAAGAATTGGACCCTAACCTTAAAATAATAAATCCACTAACTAAACCTAACCTTTAACCAAAACAAAATTACAACAAAATTAACTATACTAAACTAACTACTCTAAATCAATCCTCAACAAATTAGGCTTTTACATAGTCAGGCGTTGGAGCCATCTAATATTTACCTTACTGCTTCCATTCACAAGTGCTACAACAAACAAGATTTAGCAGGAACCAAACTTAAGGGCAGAAATGCTGAGGGAAACCAAACATTTAGCCCCAAAGCTCACACAACAGCCAGAACGGACAGCACGTCTTCACACATGGGTTTGAGTGAGACGACTGCCAACGAGCACTGCTCCAGCAGCAGCTTTGTAGGGGGAGAAGTTCCCTCTGGTTGGCTTCTGGTAGAGGTGGGCGTGGCTCTCCATCAGCACACCTGCAGCAGCTCCATCAGCACACCTGCAGCAGCTCCATCAGCACACCTGCAGCATCTCCATCAGCACACCTGCAGCAGCTCCATGAGCACACCTGCAGCAGCTCCATCAGCACACCTGCAGCAGCTCCATCAGCACCTGCAGCAGCTCCATCAGCACCTGCAGCAGCTCCATCAGCACACCTGCAGCAGCTCCATCAGCACCTGCAGCAGCTCCATCAGCACACCTGCAGCAGCTCCATCAGCACACCTGCAGCAGCTCCATCAGCACACCTGCAGCAGCTCCATCAGCACACCTGCAGCAGCTCCATCAGCACACCTGCAGCAGCTCCATCAGCACCTGCAGCAGCTCCATCAGCACACCTGCAGCAGCTCCATCAGCACACCTGCAGCAGCTCCAGCTCCTCCCACACCAGAGGACCTGAGCTCACAGGTGATTTAGTGGTGGCCACCTCCAACAGGGAACACACTCATCCAACTAAACCTCTGCACCCCAGTAGCAGATACTCATAAATGAATAAAAATAGTAAACAAAAATAGTACATTTACAGGGACGTAATAGTCGCGTTTTGTCTTTGTTATCTGAGGTTGGACTGGCAGCCGAGGAACTGCTGGTGTAGAAGTGCAGATAAAAGGGTTGAGGGTTTATCTCCACGGTGCTCGGCTAGACTGCTTCCCAACGAGGACCAACCGTCCGTTGGTCCTCGTTGGGAAGTTGCAGCTACTGATAAGAACCCATGGAGAGAAAGAGAATGAAGATCCTCCTTTCTCAGGGCGGTTCCTGTGTCTAGGTTTGGTTATCTGTGTGGATGTCTGGCACGGCTTCAGAGCAGCACAGTTCCTCTGATCAGAGAATACATTCATCTGATTCTCTGTACGTCTGTCCAAAAACCCACAGCTGGAGTTAGACGTGATGGTGGCGGTGACGAAGGTCTTCTTTCTGATATGGGTCATCGGTGAGTGGAAGAAAAGCCCGGACTGTTCGTGTTTAAGAGTTTATTGTGTATTTGGTGAGAAATGGTCCATTTACAGCATCTGCAGCCTACGAATGACAATGACTGCGTTTCCATGCATCAATAACCCTTTTAAAAACCCAATATGAGCCCTGGGTTCCTCCTTTTAAAACTGAATATTGGGTGATGTAAACGTAACGGAATATCCCCATCAAACGGAACAGGAATCTGTTTTCTGCTCATGCTCTTATAAACAAAGATATTTTTTTTCTCTTTTTTCATATTTTTTCCTCTTTTTTCCTTTCTTTTTTTTCCTCTTTATCTTTTTTCCTTTTTTCCATCTCTTTTCTCTTTTTTCCTCTTTTTTCATCATTTTTTTAAATCTTTTTTTCTTCTTTTTTTCATCTTTTTTCCTCTTTTTCCTCTTTGTCTTTTTTCATCTTTTTTTCCTCTTTCTTCCTCTTTTTTTAAATCTTTTTTCCTCTTTTTTTCTCTCTTTTTTTCCCTTTTTTCATCTTTTTTTTCATCTTTTTTCTCTTTTTTTCCTCCTTTTTTCCCTTTTTTGATCTTTTTTCCTCTTTTTTTTCCTTTTTTTCATCTTTTTTCTCTTCTTTCCTCTTTTTTTCCCTCTTTCTTTTTTTCCTTTTTTCATCTCTTTTTTTCCCTTTTTTTCATCTTTTTTTTCCTTTTTTTCATCTCTTTTTTTCATATTTTTTCTCTTTTTTTTTCCTCTTTTTTCCCTTTTTCCAGGAAGTTCTTCTAAACACGGAGAAACCAAGACCAGGAGGAGACTAATCACTTCATAAATGTAATGAAGGATATGAACATTTCTGCATTTGTAGACGGTACAAAGTACCGGGATAGAAGATTTACAAGAAGGAGAGAGAAAAGTTGAAGCAGCATTTGTTTTGGATTTGGATACAGGAAGAAGAAGCAGAAATGACAGGAATTGTGTCATCACATTCTCCGTGCGTCGCTGGTTTGATCCAGATATCCTGAATGATTAATTACCATGGAAACGGAATATTCCGAATGTTTCAGTAACTGGAATATTAGCAATAACCTGAATTTTGACTGCATGTAAACGCAGTCATTGATCTGCTGTGAACTGCTTCATCTTAACGAGCTGAGCAGGAAGTACTTTTGTTTCCGTACTGAACCTTTTGGAAGCGTTGCAATGAAAAGGTAAAATGAAGGAATGAATAAAATGTTTTCCCCATTCCAGCAGGGGCTGAGGTCGTCGTATCGCAAGGTGCTGATGCTGATTATGATTATAATGAAGATTATTCATCCAGCGGGGACCAAACCGATCCACCGACCAATGAACCGGACCCTCTCCAAGCTCCACGGCTGGATGGAGAAATCCCCCCCATGTTATCCTCAGGTAACCCGACGGGTATTCCAACCAAACCCCCCATGTTATCCTCAGGTAACCCGACGGGTCGACCAACCAACCAAACCCCCCCATGTTATCCTCAGGTAACCCGACGGGTCGACCAACCAACCAAACCCCCCCATGTTATCCTCAGGTAACCCGACGGGTCGACCAACCAACCAAACCCCCCATGTTATCCTCAGGTAACCCGACGGGTCGTCCAACCAAACCCCCCATGTTATCCTCAGGTAACCCGACGGGTCGTCCAACCAAACCCCCCATGTTATCCTCAGGTAACCCGACGGGTCGTCCAACCAAACCCCCCATGTTATCCTCAGGTAACCCGACGGGTCGTCCAACCAAACCCCCCATGTTATCCTCAGGTAACCCGACGGGTCGTCCAACCAAACCCCCCATGTTATCCTCAGGTAACCCGACGGGTCGACCAACCAAACCCCCCATGTTATCCTCAGGTAACCCGACGGGTCGACCAACCAAACCCCCCATGTTATCCTCAGGTAACCCGACGGGTCGTCCAACCAAACCCCCCATGTTATCCTCTCTTTTTTGCCTTTTTTCACCTTTTTTCACTTTTATTCCCTCTTTTTTTCTCCTTTTCCTTCTTTTTTTCACCTTTTTCCCTCTTTTTCGCCTTTTTTCACCTTTTTCCCTCTTTTTGCCTTTTTTCGCCTTTTTCCCCTCTTTTTTCTCTTTTTCCCTCTTTTTTTTCTCTTTTTCCCTCTTTTTTTTCTCTTTTTCCCTCTTTTTTTCTCTTTTTCCCCTCTTTTTTTCTCTTTTTCCCCTCTTTTTTTTCTCTTTTTCCCTCTTTTTTTCTCTTTTTCCCTCTTTTTTTCTCTTTTTCCCTCTTTTTTTCTCTTTTTCCAACCAAACCCCCCATGTTATCCTCAGGTAACCCGACGGGTCGTCCAATCGTTTCTCAAACTTGCCATGTCTGCTCTAAAAATATCACTGCTGATTATTTCTTAATCTTTAACCTCAGAGTTTCTTTAATGTTGGCAGAATTTGAACGTTGCTGCCGTTCCCAGCAAACACATGTATGTATATTAGTCCTGTCAGGTGATTAAAAAAAATGTATCTATTTAATTACAGGATTTATAATTAATTAATCTAATTAATCGCATTTTAATCTAATATCTGCTAAAGGTCCCCAAATAAAGAATTAGAATTCTAGGACATTACAAAATTGCAGTGCATGACTAATCAATTGAATACATTAAGAAGAGAAGATTTGAATTCCACATTTTTATTAAGTGGGTTTCCAACCTGATCTCACAAAAATCCGTGAAATGCCCACGACCTCTCACCAATATTTTCCGTGGCACCAACACGGAAAGTGGTATAATTCCGTGTGAGCATCACAGATATTGTACCATGCAAAGTCAAGGGGATCCGTGGTCGTGATATATACACGGATTATGACATTATTATTATTATTATTATCAATATATTATTCTTTATTATAGTGGCTAAGCTATGAGTTTTTGACGCGCAAGTTACTGTTTGTTACTGTCAGTTTGTAAAAGCATGTTTTTAACGCTGTTTTAACAGTGTTTTAATGGTGTTTTGATGATTTTTAACAGTATTTTGACGGCAAGTATTTAACCGTGTTTTCTAGTAATTAACGTAAATTTGAGTATTTAACCGTGTTGTTTGCAGTCGCCATGACGACGGAGGTGGCGTAAGTGATGTGAAATTATTATTTTTAGCAAAAACCACTTTCTACTTCTAACCAATCATAAGTGGTGCCTAAACTAACCAGACCTTAACCAGAGCGTCGTCCAGCCACAAAATATCATTTTTAATTGAACCAGGAAGTGGAGACAGGCCATATTTAAATTCATTGTTTTAACCATTCTCCCGTTCCGTCAAACACAGGGAATTCCCTGGGAATCCCCTCTACGTCATAGAGTTACGGGCAGAGATCCTGATCGCGTGATGAGGCCTCGACGTGGACCTGTTTTTTTTTTTTTTTAATTTATAAACTTTATTTACCATTTCAATTTATGGATCGTGGATGTGTGGTCATTTATTTATTTATTTATTTAGAGTTTTTTATTTCGGTCCATTTGGATACAACATAGTACAACATAAAAAAAAAGATCCAATATTTTGAGTGGCACCGAAAAGGTATAGGCTGAAGCCAAGGCTTATTCAAGCTGCAGCAAGCAGGGATGAACGTTCCTCCACCCTTGTGCACGTTCAGGCTGCAGTGGAAGCTTGAATGACTTGATGTAGATTCTTCAGAACTGGACATTTAGCAGATGAAACCACCCACGACTCTCTATATCAAACCATTCAAAAGTTATGGCAGAAAATAGGGACTATTATATATCGACCAATCAGAAGAAGGGTGGGGGGTATTTCAGGCCAATGAAGGTCAAGTACTCAATACCGAATCCGATGACACCACCCACATGTCTTCATCATAACCCATTCAAAAGTTATGGCAGAGAATAGGGACTATCAAATATTGACCAATCAGAAAAAGAGGCGGGGCTAATTTGCACCAATTATGTTCAAGGACTCAAAACCGAGTCCGATGACACCGCCCACTACTCTTTATATTAAACCATTCAATTCAATTAAATTTTATTTGTATAGCGTCTAATACAACAGATGTCTTTAGACGCTTTCCAGAGAACCAGAACATGAACATAAACATAAACATAAACCCCCGAGCAGTTATTACATAAACAATGGCAGGTAAAAACTCCCCTAGTGGGAGAAAAACCTTAAGCCAAACAGTGGCAAGAAAAACTTGAAACCTGGACCAGGATCATAAGGGGGGTAGAAATGTTAGGCTCGAGGGAAGGAGGGCGGACCCAAATGCAGGACAACACGAGCAAGGTTCAGGTATAATAAAGTTTATTCAACAAAAGACGCTCCACAGGAGGGAAGGAATGCAAACACAAAATCACAGACCGAAAAACGCGGCTGGAAAGTCCAACTAAACGCGTAGACCGGAGGGAAACTCACGGCTGGAAAAAGTTATCCCAAGGACCCAGGAAGGGAAGGCCCATGAACAGGAGACCATGGAAGACCAGGAAAACAGGCAGCATACAGGGCTCTGAGCTGGAGAGAATAATCCGACACCACAGCTTGTGGGAGGCAAGCTTAAGAGCAGACTGGGTGACGAGGCTGAGTGGTGTCAGGTGTGGGGACGAAGATAGGGATCAGCTGTGGTGCTCTGGCCAAGCCTGACCAGACTTTGGCGCCATCTGGTGGAGGAATGGTGTGCCAAACCCTAACAAGAAACCTGGATCAGGACCTGGATCATAAGGGGGGACCCTCCTGCCGAAGGCCAGACTGGGGGAGTCGGGGACGTCAGCAGCACAGCAGGCAGGTGGAAGCAGCAACGGGATGACCGGGGATGGGGGGAGTGGGACCGGGACGCAAGGCCAGAACGCAGCTCCCGAGGCTCCGGCCTGCAAACATGCAAAAAAAGAGAAAAAAGGGGGGCCGGCACAAGAAACTACAGGAACGATGGACAAAAATGATGGCTATGAGATACTTATAATAAATAAAAATGGTAATGGAGAAGAGAGGCAGGGAAAAGGAGAGGAGAAGAAGGGTGAGAGGCACCGCCCAGCGGATCATGTCGGTCCCCCCTGCAGCATAAGCCTATAGCAGCATATCTACCACCAAACTATATTTGAGACTAACTATTATAGTCTTGTTCTATAGCTGCAACTATGACTACTGACTCTAACACACTAGAGTTTACACTACCTAGAGATTTACCAACACCAGCTAGAGGTTTACTAAACACTAACTATAGGCTTTACTAAACACTAACTATTATAGTCTTGTTCTATAGCTGCAACTAACAACCAAAGTCTGGCCCTCGGCGGGAGGGTCCCCCCTTATGATCCAGGTCCTGGTCCAGGTTTCTTCCTCCTAAAGGGGAGTTTTTCCTTGCCACTGTTTGGCTTAAGGTTTTTCTCCCACTAGGGGAGTTTTTACCTGCCATTGTTTATGTAATAATTTCTCAGGGGTTTATGTTTATATTTATGTTTATGTGTATGTTTATGTTCATGTTCTGGATATCTGGAAAGCATCTAGAGACAACTCTGTTGTATTAAACGCTATATAAATAAAATTGAATTGAATTGAGTTGAACTATGACTACTGACTCTAACACACTAGAGTTTACACTAACTAGAGGTTTACCAACACCAGCTAGAGGTTTACTTGTCAGGGTTTGACACTTCCCCCCAGTTTGAGTTTCAGTTCTGTCCCTCCTGTTTCCCATTTGCCCTGATTGTGTCTGCACCTGTGTCTCGTCGTGTCTCGTTATCCCCTGTGTATATCTGTTGCCTGTCGGTCCGTACTGTTTGTTCCCTCCATGTTTCCCCTGGTTTTTTGGATTCCTGTTTCTGTTGAGTTTAGATCCTGCCAAGCAGTGCTTTTGTTTTTACCAGTTGTGGAATAAATCCTTTTGTTTTTGAGAACTCCTGCCTCCGGCCTCCCTCTCTCTCCTGCGTTTGGGTCCACACCTTACCCCCACACGTGACATTACTAAACACTAACTATAGGCTAATTCAAAAGTTATGGCAGAAAGTAGGAACTATCAAATATGGTTGCGACATGATACAGGTGTGTAGTGATTTTCGTTCATGTACGTCAAACCGTATTGTGGGGCTTGAGGCGCAAAGTTTTCTAGGGGGCGCTGTTGAGCCGTTAGGCCACGCCCATTAATGCAAACCATTAAATATAACATTTTTGCCAGGCCTGGCTTGGTGCAAAATTTGGTGACTTTTTGGGCACGTTTAGGGGGAAAAAAGGCCTTCTTCTCATCGGAAGAAAGAAAGAAGAAAAACAATTCCTACAGATACAATAGGGCCTTCGCACTGCAAGTGCTCGGGCCCTAATAATTTGGGTTCAAACATTGAAAAAGAATGGACATATTGGACAAGTAACAAGTAAGCAAAGACAAAAAAAAACAAAGACGAAAACAAAAAAAAAACAAAAAAACGGAGAGCAGAGGTTATGAGTAGGGTGTGTAAAAAAAAAAAAATTAACATACCAAGTGGCTTACAGGGACCTGGTATGATGTGGTGCTGCTTCACCAACTCCTCGGCTAAACGGTCGCTACTATCATGGTATTATTATAATATTATCATATCAATGTTTTATATTTATTTAATGTTTTATTTTTGAACTTATTTTTGAATTTGGTTAAAGTAGTGCATAGTTTTAGTTCATTTTCTAAATGATTCCATAGCTGGACCCCCTTTATTGATACACAGTTGCTCTTCGTATTAGTCCGTACACCCATTTTCTTAAAAATACATGACCCCCTAAGTGGATATTTGGACTCCCTAACTTCAAACAGCTCCTGCATGCAGGGTGGGAGTATATTATTGTGTGCCTTGTACATGATTAAAACTGTATTAACGTCTACTAGGTCCTCCAATTTTCGGGTGTTTGTTTTAATAAAGAGTGGGTTGGTTGGAGCCAGGTAGTCTGCATGGTTTATAATTCATATTGCTTTCTTTTGCAGCATGTATAGTGGTTTGATGTTTGTTTTGTAGGTGTTCCCCCATAATTCCACACAATAGGTTAAGTATGGAAGTATGAGGGAGCAGTACAGTATGTGGAGTGTATTGCTGTTCAGTATGCGTTTCATTTTGTATAATATACCAATTGATTTAGAGATTTTTGTTTTTATGTTATTGATGTGTAGTTTCCAGCTCAGTCTACTGTCTATGGTAATTCCCAGAAATTTATGCTCGTTTACTCGTTCAATCTCTACATCATTTATTGATAATTTGGGATGTGTATTTATTTTTTTGATTGATTTTGATTGATTACTGTTACGTGGAAGTAAACCGTTAATATATTGTGCTTTTGAACGGTAAATATTAAAATAAACCGTAAACAGGTACATTTAAAACTTATATTGAATCACTGTGAATACATCAGTCAGTTACATGATGTTAAATAAAGTATCCTAAATAAACAAACATATTTACAATTCCTTAACATACATCATCTCTATAAAATGTAGTTACTATTTCAGATGCACTACATAATAGATATATTCAATTGCTATATGTTTTTTAAAACGTTTTTACACGTTAGGGTTAGGGTTACTCTTAACCCAAACCAATGTGACTACAAATATGGCGCTGATTAGCATAAAGCTGTATAGCATGACTCTAGGGAAATGTAGTTCTTAGCTAATATTGTTTTTTTTTTCACAGAAATGCAGGTTGTTAATACTAAAATAAGAGTGTACATAGTATTTTAAGGGCATGATACACACATTTGTGTAAATATATTTAGGGCCCGAGCACTGAAAGTGCGAGGACCCTATTGTATCTGTGATGTTTATTAGGGCCCGAGCACTGAAAGTGCGAGGACCCTATTGTATCTGTGATGTTTATTATTATTATTATTATTATTATTATTCTCGCCGTAAATAAATTGCCTTTTTGGAGGCCTTAAAATGCTCAAAAACTCACCAAATTTTGCACACGCTTCCAGAGTCGCGTAAAATTACGTATTTTATGGGCGACAGGCATGGGTCCACAAGAATGGGCTCTATAGCGCCACCTATTTTTTTGACGAGCCCCACAATATGGTTTGACTTACAGCAATGACCTTTATGTGTGTATTATATTAGACAAAGAGCTACAAAAAAGTCTTTTGGACCCATGGTCTAAGTTACACAGGAAGTCCGGCATTTTGAACAGAAAATGTCATTTTTCATGAATTCTGATCATTTCTAGGCCTCGTACTTTAACGAACTCCTCCTAGAGATTTTATCGAATTGGCTCACAACTTGGTTTGTACAATCTAGACACATGGCCGACGCTAAATTGCGAAGCTTTTAAGTTTCTGCCAGAGGGCTTGACCGTAGTGATCCGGCGAAGTTTGAGGTCATTTTTAAGCTTCGCCATCAAACATCAATTGGCTGTAATTCAGCAATACATGATTTGATGTGGTCGAAAACGTATGTGCATGATTGTAGGTTGGGTCTGAACCCATCTATGGTGGAATATTCAGGATCGGTTGTAGCGCCACCTGTTGGCACCAGGAATTGTCATGTCTTCTAGTTTGCATCTGTGCTCCAAACGAGATCAGTTTCTTGATCTCAAAGTTGGTGAGATAATAGGTAAGGCATTGACGATGACTGACAGAGAAAACTGTAAGTTTGTGTCAAAGGGCGTCGCTGTCAGAGGTTGTCAAATTTCGGGGTCTCGCCATGAACATAAAAGTTGTTGTAACTTAAACATAATTGGTCAGAATGAACCCAAATTCAATACATTTAATCGGGCTTGCATTCTGAACAAGTGGATATGACAATCTTGGATGAACTCCATAGCGCCACCTTTTGGTCAGGTATACATTTTTCATCAAATTATGTGCTTTAGTTGCTGTTTGGTTTATCCAATCTTAATGAAATTGACACATTTGATTGGCAGTAGGTTCCTTGTTGACTGTGTCGCGTATCGTGGTTATTTCTTGAAAGGAATTGGCATTTTTATGTCACTCTGTATTTCTGGAAAAATATTAATTAAAAATCAAAGATTTTGTGTAAGGAAAATCAAATGACAGTTTCAGATAGCTTACAACAGGAGTAAAAAATCATACACTGTAACATATTGTTTTTGAAAAACTTGGTCACTCTAAAAATTAAAAAAAATGAACTAATAACGTAAAAAGCTATGTCTTTGTCAATAAATGTCATAGACATATGGGACTTCATAAGTATATTGTTTACTGTATTTTGAAAATGTCCTGTGATTTTGATAAACCTAATCATTAGACGTGATTTTAAATGAATATTTATGTGTGATCAGACTGTGTCTCAGTCAGATCCAGCAGGACTGCAGCTGAGAAGACTGCTGCAGCAGCACTGGGAGGGGAGGGGAGGGGTTGAGCTCCCGCGGGGGGAAGGTGGGGTGGGGCGCGGCCGCCATCTTGGACCGGGCGCCGATCGATGCGGCCGCCATCTTGGACAGGGCATTATTTGCGTCTTAGTGCATCATTTCTACTGAGCAAGGTTTCTCCCGGACTACAATCATTCATAACTCTCAGACTCTTTACCCGATTTCCACACAGTTTGGTTTGTACAAACGGCAGAGATGTAGTTATGATACAGGATGCTGTCACACGTTAAAAATACGTACATTTATTCTGAAAGACTTTGTATTATGCTCTTTTACAAAGACATATGGTTTTTGTATAAATTGTATAAGGAAATAAGTTTGATTGTTTATTTGAATTTATTTTAAGAGGAGAGGGGTGTGTTGTTGTATTTACATATATATATTTATTTATTTATTTAGTTGAGAGTGAGAGTGACCTCATGCAAATATCTGAGATTAATTCCAATATCTGCTCAACAAACCACTTGCTCAGAAGTTGTTGTCTGTGTTTTGAAATATGTATACACTGTTGACATCCCACTTGCATTGGTTGTCGCTGTCTTGCCTGTCTCACTCACTGTTTTTTTTTTGTTTGAGTCATTTTTCTTTCTTTTCTATTATTATCATAGCCTGTAATTCCTGTATATAATCAAATTGAATCAATGTATTTTACAATTAGCTGTGATGTACAATAATTGTAATTAAAACCGATAATATTCCTATTTGTTTTAATTGAAATGAGAGAAAAACATTTAATTTTATTAAAATAGAAAAATAATATTTATAGCTTATAGGCTATAAAAATAATGTTCATTAAAGCAGTATATAAATACCATGTTATAGCTATCTGTTTCTGGTTATTTTCATATAAAAGTACGTTTTTCAATGTTTATAATTATTCACAAGTATGCAGTGTTATAACTACATCTCTGACGTTCATAACAAACTAAACTGTTAGAAAATCTTTAAAGGGGGACCTATTATGAAAAACACGTGTTTTCTTGTTTTAACATATTTAAAGTGGTCTCCCCTCAGCCTGCCAACACAGAAAAGATGAAATCCCTATGAAAATCTGCAAGATCTGCTCGCCCCCACCCTTACAGAGTCCCCTAGTGTCACGTGGTTTCTGTGAGCCGTTAAGATTGGTGCATTTTCTTTACGTCACCAAAATGCACACCACCCCTCGGTCTCCTCCGCTGCTGAAACCACGCCCACCACCAGCTCTGCCGCTCGAGCTGCAGCCATTATTACAAGCAGGGGCTGTTTCCACAGCGAGGGAGAGTTAAAATGAGGTTTTGCCTCGACAAGGCGGTGCCGAGAGGGAGAGAGAAAAAAAAGGCGCTGGAGGAAGACACGGCCAAATGTCAAAAATTGGTTGATTTATTCAGCCCCCTCCACAGCAAAGATGCGTCCGCACGTAAGTTGCAGTTCACGTTCAGGCTACACAGTGTAAATATGCAGCCTATAAACCCTGGCCGTTAAATAAAAATAAGGATTGAGATTTTAAAATTATTGATTTATAAGACACTTTATTATAATCAGTACTCGAGTTGAGGGGGGATGAGGGGGATTTCCCCCCTGAAATAAAAACGGTCCAAATCATCCCCCTGTAAAACTGCCATCACCCCTTTCCATCCCTTATGTCATTTCATCAATGAATGTGGTTTTACTGCTATTTCAACATTTAGAGTCATCACCAGAAAAATAACACCAGAAAAATAACTTATTTGACAATTTTCACCTGTTTCAAGTAAATGTTCACTTGAAATAAGTAGAAAAATCTGCCAATGGGACAAGATTTATCTTCTCATTACAAGCAAAACAATCTTGTTCCACATGCAGATTTTTCTACTTATTACAAGTGAAAATCTACTTGAAACAGGTGAAAATTGTTCTTTTTTCCAGTGATGAGTCTTGTTTTAAGTGTAATGAGATTTTTTTTACTAAAATGAGACATTTTAACTAGAAATAAGACAAATATAGAGTTTTTGCAGTGATCCGTGTTACTTATCCTGTGTAGGACAGAGTCATATTGATAAGTTCAGAAAAGTGTTTTTTATTGTTGTGTTTTGATGTATTTGATGTAAGCCCAGTGGATATTTAAAGCTTACAGAAGTCTGCATTTAACTGCTGCTATGTCATTCCTGCAGTATTTCTGCAGGTGTTTTGGTCACTGCTATTATTTGTAATATATTATATTATTTGTAATCAGCACAAATGATCTGTCCCCATATGATAAAATCCACCATCCCCCCTGATTTCTTTTTTTTTTACAACTCAAGTACTGATTTTAATTATTTACTGATTTTGAAATTATTTATTTGGGCAACAAATGGGATAGCCTATAATCATTCAATTAGTATGTATATGAATACAAGGCCAAATCAAGTGAGACAAAGGCTACACTATCTTCCTGTATGAACTATACGTGTATGAAAAAACACTGTAAGCATATTGGCTGTTCAAAGGTGGTGATGGTGATGACACCAGTCCTGCTGTTGCTTCAGGTATTAACGTTTTACTACCTCCTCTCGAAACACTGAGCCAGGCCTGGTGAAAAATTTGATATTTAATGGTTTGCATTAATGGGCGGGACCTAATGGCTCAACAGCGCCCCCTAGAAAACTTTGTGCCTCAAGCCCCACAATACGGTTTGACGTACATGCACCAAAATCGGTACACACCTGTATCATGTCGCAACTTAAAGAAAAGTCTCTTGGCGCCATGGCCGAAACCGAACAGGAAGTCGGCCATTTTGAACATTTTGAGTTAATCGTGTAATTTTGGCGCAATTTATGCCATTTCTTCGGTCATTAATACGGCCCGAACGTAACGTGCACCCAGGTGGGTTATACATCAAAACGTGCGTCTCCATCCTCCGACACCACACATTACTTTTCTCTTTCAAAAGTGTTACCGTGGCGATGCTAGACGGCAAAAAGGGCGCCCACCCTTCATCTGGTTGGTTCAGACAGAAAAAACTTTGCGCCTCAAGCCCCATAATACGGTTTGACGTACATGAACAAAAATCGGTACACACCTGTATCATGTCGCAACTTAAAGAAAAGCCAGGCCTGTCGATAAATTTGATATTTCATGGTTTGCATTAATGGGCGTGGCCTAACGGCTCAACAGCGCCCCCTAGAATACTTTTCTCTGCCATAACTTTTGAAAGGTTTGACATAAAGAGTCGTGGGTGGTGTCATGGGACTCGGTATTGAGTCCTTGACCATAATTGGTGAAAATTAGCCCCGCCCCTTCTTCTGATTGGTTGTCCATATTTCCTGCTATAACATTTGAATGTTTTGACATAGAGAGTCGTGGGTGGTGTCATGGGACTCTGTAATGAGTCCTTGACCTTCATTGGCCTGAATTAGCCCCGCCCCTTCTTCTGATTGGTTGTCCCTTTTTTCTGCTATAACTTTTGAATGGTTTGACATAGGAAGTCGTGGGTGGTGTCATTTCTGATATGCTTATGGGGGCGGTGGCCGTGAGTGCGAGGGCCCGTTCATCGCTGCTTGCAGCTTTAATTATTATTATTATTATTATTCTCGCCGTAAATAAATTGCCTTTTTGGAGGCCTTAAAATGCTCCAAAACTCACCAAATTTTGCACACGCTTCCAGAGTCGCGTAAAATTACGTATTTTATGGGTGACAGGCATGGGTCCACAAGAATGGGCTCTATAGCGCCACCTATTTTATGTTTTTTGACGAGCCCCACAATATGGTTTGACTTACAGCAATGACCTTTATGTGTGTATTATATCAGACAAAGAGCTACATAAAAGTCTCTTGGACCCATGGTCTAAGTTACACAAGAAGTCCGGCATTTTGAACAGAAAATGTCATTTTTCATGAATTCTGATCATTTCTAGGCCTCGTACTTTAACGAACTCCTCCTAGAGATTTTATCAGATTGGCTCACAACTTGGTTTGTACAATCTAGACACATGGCCGACGCTAAATTGCGAAGCTTTTAAGTTTCTGCCAGAGGGCTTGACCGTAGTGATCCGGCGAAGTTTGAGGTCATTTTTAAGCTTCGCCATCAAACATCAATTGGCTGTAATTCAGCAATACATGATTTGATGTGGTCGAAAACGTATGTGCATGATTGTAGGTTGGGCCTGAACCCATCTATCGTGGAATATTCAGGATCGGTTGTAGCGCCACCTGTTGGCACCAGGAATTGTCATGTCTTCTAGTTTGCATCTGTGCTCCAAACGAGATCAGTTTCTTGATCTCAAAGTTGGTGAGATAATAGGTAAGGCATTGACGATGACTGACAGAGAAAACTGTAAGTTCTTATCAAAGGGCGTCGCTGTCAGAGGTTGTCAAATTTCGGGGTCTCGCCATGAACATAAAAGTTGTTGTAACTTAAACATAATTGGTCAGAATGAACCCAAATTCAATACATTTAATCGGGCTTGCATTCTGAACAAGTGGATATGACAATCTTGGATGAACTCCATAGCGCCACCTTTTGGTCAGGTATACATTTTTCATCAAATTATGTGCTTTAGTTGCTGTTTGGTTTATCCAATCTTAATGTGATTGACACATTTGATTGGCAGTAGGTTCCTTGTTGACTGTGTCGCGTATCGTGGTTATTTCTTGAAAGGAATTGGCATTTTTATGTCACTCTGTATTTCTGGAAAAATATTAATTAAAAATCAAAGATTTTGTGTAAGGAAAATCAAATGACAGTTTCAGATAGCTTACAACAGGAGTAAAAAATCATACACTGTAACATATTGTGTTTGAAAAACTTGGTCACTCTAAAAATTAAAAAAATGAACTAATAACGTAAAAAGCTATGTCTTTGTCAATAAATGTCATAGACATATGGGACTTCATAAGTATATTGTTTACTGTATTTTGAAAATGTCCTGTGATTTTGATAAACCTAATCATTAGACGTGATTTTAAATGAATATTTATGTGTGATCAGACTGTGTCTCAGTCAGATGCAGCAGGACTGCAGCTGAGAAGACTGCTGCAGCAGCACTGGGAGGGGAGGGGAGGGGTTGAGCTCCCGCGGGGGGAAGGTGGGGGGATGAGTGCAGTTTGGAATGCGCGCGCAGCTCTTCGGGGGAGGGGGGGGTGGGGCGCGGCCGCCATCTTGGACCGGGCGCCGATCGATGCGGCCGCCATCTTGGACAGGGCATTATTTGCGTCTTAGTGCATCATTTCTACTGAGCAAGGTTTCTCCCGGACTACAATCATTCATAACTCCCAGACTCTTTACCCGATTTCCACACAGTTTGGTTTGTACAAACGGCAGAGATGTAGTTATGATACAGGATGCTGTCACACGTTAAAAATACGTACATTTATTCTGAAAGACTTTGTATTATGCTCTTTTACAAAGACATATGGTTTTTGTATAAATTGTATAAGGAAATAAGTTTGATGGTTTATTTGAATTTATTTTAAGAGGAGAGGGGTGTGTTGTTGTATTTATATATATATATATATATATATTTATTTATTTATTTAGTTGAGAGTGAGAGTGACCTCATGCAAATATCTGAGATTAATTCCAATATCTGCTCAACAAACCACTTGCTCAGAAGTTGTTGTCTGTGTTTTGAAATATGTAGCCTATACACTGTTGACATCCCACTTGCATTGGTTGTCGCTGTCTTGCCTGTCTCACTCACTGTTTTTTTTTTGTTTGAGTCATTTTTCTTTCTTTTCTATTATTATCATAGCCTGTAATTCCTGTATATAATCGAATTGAATCAATGTATTTTACAATTAGCTGTGATGTACAATAATTGTCATTAAAACCGATAATATTCCTATTTGTTTTAATTGAAATGAGAGAAAAACATTTAATTTTATTAAAATAGAAAAATAATATTTATAGCTTATAGGCTATAAAAATAATGTTCATTAAAGCAGTATATAAATACCATGTTATAGCTATCTGTTTCTGGTTATTTTCATATAAAAGTACGTTTTTCAATGTTTATAATTATTCACAAGTATGCAGTGTTATAACTACATCTCTGACGTTCATAACAAACTAAACTGTTAGAAAATCTTTAAAGGGGGACCTATTATGAAAAACACGTGTTTTCTTGTTTTAACATATTTAAAGTGGTCTCCCCTCAGCCTGCCAACACAGAAAAGATGAAATCCCATGAAAATCTGCAGGGTCTGCTCGCCCCCACCCTTACAGAGTCCCCCAGTGTCACGTGGTTTCTGTGAGCCGTTAAGATTGGTGCATTTTCTTTACGTCACCAAAATGCACACCACCCCTCGGTCTCCTCCGCTGCTGAAACCACGCCCACCACCAGCTCTGCCGCTCGAGCTGCAGCCATTATTACAAGCAGGGGCTGTTTCCACAGCGAGGGAGAGTTAAAATGAGGTTTTGCCTCGACAAGGCGGTGCCGAGAGGGAGAGAGAAAAAAAAGGCGCTGGAGGAAGACACGGCCAAATGTCAAAAATTGGTTGATTTATTCAGCCCCCTCCACAGCAAAGATGCGTCCGCACGTAAGTTGCAGTTCACTTTCAGGCTACACAGTGTAAATATGCAGCCTATAAACCCTGGCCGTTAAATAAAAATAAGGATTGAGATTTTAAAATTATTGATTTATAAGACACTTTATTATAATCAGTACTCGAGTTGAGGGGGGATGAGGGGGATTTCCCCCCTGAAATAAAAACGGTCCAAATCATCCCCCTGTAAAACTGCCATCCCCCCTTTCCATCCCTTATGTCATTTCATCAATGAATGTGGTTTTACTGCTATTTCAACATTTAGAGTCATCACCAGAAAAATAACACCAGAAAAATAACTTATTTGACAATTTTCACCTGTTTCAAGTAAATGTTCACTTGAAATAAGTAGAAAAATCTGCCAATGGGACAAGATTTATCTTCTCATTACAAGCAAAACAATCTTGTTCCACATGCAGATTTTTCTACTTATTACAAGTGAAAATCTACTTGAACCAGGTGAAAATTGTTGTTTTTTCCAGTGATGAGTCTTGTTTTAAGTGTAATGAGATTTTTTTACTAAAATGAGACATTTTAACTAGAAATAAGACAAATATTCTTGTTAAGATTGTGAGTTTTTGCAGTGATCCATGTTACTTATCCTGTGAAGGACAGAGTCATATTGATAAGTTCAGAAAAGTGTTTTTTATTGTTGTGTTTTGATGTATTTGATGTAAGCCCAGTGGATATTTAAAGCTTACAGAAGGCTGCATTTAACTGCTGCTATGTCATTCCTGCAGTATTTCTGCAGGTGTTTTGGTCACTGCTATTATTTGTAATATATTATATTATTTGTAATCAGCACAATTATCTGTCCCCATATGATCAAATCCACCATCCCCCCTGATTTTTTTCTTTTACAACTCGAGTACTGATTTTAATTATTTACTGATTTTGAAATGATTTATTTGGGCAACAAATTGGATAGCCTATAATCATTCAATTAGTATGTATATGAATACAAGGCCAAATCAAGTGAGACAAAGGCTACACTATCTTCCTGTATGAACTATACGTGTATGAAAAAACACTGTAAGCATATTGGCTGTTCAAAGGTGGTGATGGTGATGACACCAGTCCTGCTGTTGCTTCAGCTATTAACGTTTTACTACCTCCTCTCGAAACACTGAGCCAGGCCTGGTGAAAAATTTGATATTTAATGGTTTGCATTAATGGGCGGGACCTAATGGCTCAACAGCGCCCCCTAGAAAACTTTGTGCCTCAAGCCCCACAATACGGTTTGACGTACATGCACCAAAATCGGTACACACCTGTATCATGTCACAACTTAAAGAAAAGTCTCTTGGCGCCATGGCCGAAACCGAACAGGAAGTCGGCCATTTTGAACATTTTGAATTAATCGTGTAATTTTGGCGCAATTTATGCCATTTCTTCGGTCATTAATACGGCCCGAACGTAACGTGCACCCAGGTGTGTTATACATCAAAACGTGCGTCTCCATCCTCCGACACCACGCATTACTTTTCTCTTTCAAAAGCGTTACCGTGGCGATGCTAGACGGCAAAAAGCGCGCCCACCCTTCATCTGATTGGTTCAGACAGAAAAAACTTTGCGCCTCAAGCCCCATAATACGGTTTGACGTACATGAACAAAAATCGGTACACACCTGTATCATGTCGCAACTTAAAGAAAAGCCAGGCCTGTCGATACATTTGATATTTCATGGTTTGCATTAATGGGCGTGGCCTAACGGCTCAACAGCGCCCACTAGAATACTTTTCTCTGCCATAACTTTTGAAAGGTTTGACATAAAGAGTCGTGGGTGGTGTCATCGGACTCGGTATTGAGTCCTTGACCATAATTGGCAAAAATTAGCCCCGCCCCTTCTTCTGATTGGTTGTCCCTTTTTTCTGCTATAACTTTTGAATGGTTTGACATAGAGAGTCGTGGGTGGTGTCATTTCTGATATGCTTATGGGGGCGGTGGCCGTGAGTGCGAGGGCCCGTTCATCGCTGCTTGCAGCTTTAATTATTATTATTATTATTATTCTCGCCGTAAATAAATTGCCTTTTTGGAGGCCTTAAAATGCTCAAAAACTCACCAAATTTTGCACACGCTTCCAGGGTCGCGTAAAATTACGTATTTTATGGGCGACAGGCATGGGTCCACAAGAATGGGCCTCTATAGCGCCACCTATTTTATGTTTTTCGACGAGCCCCACAATATGGTTAGACTTACAGCAATGTCCTTTATGTGTCTATTATATCAGACAAAGCCCTACAAAAAAGTCTCTTGGACCCATGCTCTAAGTTACACAGGAAGTCCGGCATTTTGAACAGAAAATTTCATTTTTCATGAATTATGGTCATTTCCAGGCCTCGTACTTTAACGAACTCCTCCTAGAGATTTTATCAGATTGGCTCACAACTTGGTTTGTACAATCTAGACACATGGTTGACGCTAAATTGCGAAGCTTTTAAGTTTTAAGCAGAGGGCTTGACCGTAGTGATCCGGCGAAGTTTGAGGTCATTTTTAAGCCTCGCCATCAAACATCAATTGGCTGTAATTCAGCAATACATGATTTGATGTTGTTGAAAACGTATGTGCATGATTGTAAACTGAGCCTGAAGACATCTATGGTGGAATATTCAGGATCGTATTGTTATGCGCGCGCATCTCCCGCGGGGGGGCGGGGCATTGGAGCTGACGTTCAGCGCGGCCGCCATCTTGGATAAGGTACCGACGGCCATCTTGGAGAGGCTGGCAGAGATTTAGTTATGAAACAGGACGCTGTCACACATTAAAAATACGCACTTTTATGCTGAAAGACTTTGTATTATGCTCTTTTACAAAGACATGGTATGGAATATTGATAAATGTATAAATTAATTAATTGTATAAAGAAACAAGTTTGATTGTTCATTTGAATTTATTTGAAGGGGAGAGGGGTGTGTTGTTGTATTTGTTTATATATATTTATTTATTTATTTGAGAGTGAGAGTGAACTTTGTAATATTATAAGTCCTCTTGGCTTACTATTCCTATCCATTTTTCATTGACTGTTTTTTGTTTTTTTTTTATAGCAAAAGGTGCAAATAAAAATATACACCGTCGGAATTCGGAAACTGATGATTATTTCTTCATCCACTGCATCTTTCATCCACTGGTGCGTTCAGGGACAATTGGAATTTACTCAATTTGGCGAGAATTGACCATTGTGGTTTCTCCTGTTTACTGGTGTGATGAGTGATATCTAAATATTGTAATCTTTAAAGGAGCTTGAGGCTCCTTTTAAGAAATGAGACTCTCTAGCGCCACCCTTCGCCACGACGGACGTTGGGGGTACTGCAGCCAACAGCGAAGCCGGCACGGGAGAACGGGGAGAACGCGCATGCAGCGTCATGTGACGTCACATCCGCAGGACAGCGCGGGAAATTCCGGGCACAATTGCAGCACATTTTGCAGCACACAGCCTGTTCAAGGCAACGGAGAGATACACTAGAGGAAACATTATTTTTGGTTTGGAACGCTTCATCTGACATTATTACTAGAAAACTTAAAACGTATACACATTTTTTTCATAAATCCTGCCTCAATCCTGCCTCAAGCTCCTTTAATTACCAACTTCATCTAATTAATGTTTTTCATCTAACCTCAGTAGTGTGAGATATTGTTTCAATGGGAAACTGCACACAAACTCAGCGGCGGTTGGTGTTGTTTTTCCTATGGGCAAGCCAGGCCTGGTGATAAATTTGATATTTCATGGTTTGCATTAATGGGCGTGGCCTAACGGCTCAACAGTGCCCACTAGAATACTTTTCTCTGCCATAACTTTTGAAAGGTTTGACATAAAGAGTCGTGGGTGGTATCATGGGACTCGGTATTGAGTCCTTGACCATAATTGGCGAAAATTAGCCCCGCCCCTTCTTCTGATTGGTTGTCCCGATTTTCTGCTATAACTTTTGAATGGTTTGACATAGAGAGTCGTGGGTGGTGTCATCACATTCTGTATGGAGTCCTTGACCTTCATTGGCCTGAATTAGCCCCGCCCCTTCTTCTGATTGGTTGTCCCTTTTTTCTGCTATAACTTTTGAATGGTTTGACATAGGAAGTCGTGGGTGGTGTCATTTTTGATATGCTTATGGGGGGCGGTGGCCGTGAGTGCGAGGGCCCGTTCATCGCTGCTTGCAGCTTTAATTTAAATATATAATTGTTAAATGTGTGAAAATTAATCTTAACCATCTCCTCCTCCACAGCGGCTGTTTCCCTGAGCGGTGCTGATCCGGAGAACGTGGCCGCCGTCGGGCTGCTGTCGGCCCTCTCAGCTCTGCTGGTGCTGGGATGAAAACGGGCCATAAAAATGCAGATATTTGAGTTGTAGGCTTGTTTGTAGGCCTGCATGTGTTACCATGGATGCTCTGGTCGGCAGAGGAGACCAACCTCCCAGTTTTAATTGAATTGTAATGGCACGTGTTTTTCTTTATGATAATAAATTGATTGAGCTCATTGGTTGAGTTTATTTCGATCCTACAGATTATTACGAATGAGGGTATTTTTTGTGCTTGTGATATTTCCTTGTGATGCGTTGGTTTAACGCAGAACCTTAAATCAGGCTTTACAGTAATCCAGTCTAGAGGAGATTCAATTTTATTTGTATAGCGTCTAATACAGGGCTCGGCAACCCAAAATGTTTTAGATCCATATTGGACCAAAAACACAAAAAACAAATATGTCTGGAGCCGCAAAAAATGAAAAGTCTTGTATAAGCCTTAGAATGAAGGCCACACATGCTGTATGTTTCTATATTAGTTATAACTGGGGGAAGATTTTTTTTTTCACGAGAAAAAAGTCTAAATGTCGAAAAAAAAGTCGAAAAGTCAAGATTAATGTTGAAGTACAATCTTGAGAAAAAATCTGAAATGTTGAGAAAAGTCAAAATTTCGAGGAAATAGTCAAAATTTTGTGAAAAAAGTCGAAATGTTGAGAAAAAAGTCGAAATGTCGAGGAAAAAAGTCAAAATTTCGAGAAAAAAAAGTCAAAATGTTGAGATTAATGTTGAAGTACAATCTGGAAAAAAAAGTCGAAATATTGAGAAAAAATTTGAAATGTTGAGAAAAAAGTCAAAATGTCGAGATTAAAAAAAGGAAAAAGGAAGAACAAAAGAGAAAAAAAGGGAAAAAAAAAGAAAAAAAGAGAAAAAAGGGAAAAAAGAGAAGAAAAAAAGATGAAAAAAAGGAAAAAAAAAGGAAAAAATGGTCAAACAATTTTGAAAAAGCTCCAGGAGCCACTAGGGCGGCGCTAAAGAGCCGACCCCCGGTCTAATACAACAAATGTTGTCTCTAGGCGCATTCCAGAGACCCAGAACATAAACATAAACCCCCGAGCAATTATTACAGAAACAAAGGCAGGTAAAGAAGAATGAGATGAATGCTGGACCAGCTTCTCTGCATCTTGCAGGGTTAAAGTGGGTCGGAGTTTGAATATGTTATTCAGATGATAAGAGGAGGTTTTGCACAGGTGTTTTATACGGTCATTAAAGGTCAGGTGAGGATCAAACCTAAGTCCCAGATTAGTGACTGTGGAGGAGAGAGAGATGACCTGACCACCGAAGGTGAGGTGAGTTATGGAGGAGGACTGAGGCCTCGTTTACACGGGGCAAAAACGGAGGCGTTTTCATGCGTTTTGGTCGTTCGTTTACACCAAAACGGAGTTCAAAGCCCCCAAAAACGATCATTTCTGAAAACTCCGGCCAAAGTGGAGATTTTCAAAAACTCTGTTTTCACGTTTGCGTCTAAACAGAAGAAAACGGAGGAAAACGGAGATTTACGTCACATTATGCGACAGAAACGTCACCAGCGTCATGAGTGCGACCTGTGTTTACAATTTGTTTGGCCACCAATATTTTCTTTTATTTTACCTGTTTTAAATTCTCTCAGACTCTCGTTCCGTCTTGGAAGTAAAGCCTGAATTATGGTCCCGCGTTAAATCGACGCAGAGCTACGGCGTAGGGTATGCGGCGATGCGCGCCGTACGGTGTTCGTCGCCGTGTACCCTACGCCGTAGCTCTGCGTTGGTGTAACGCGGGACCACAAATCAGCCTTAACTGGAAGTTACACGTGTCATTTGTTGATGTTTTTCCAGGATTCTGATTGGCTAGCATGACGTTAACAGCGTTTTCATGCGGGTTCGTGTAAACGAGGATATTTTTGAAAACGTAGAGGGGAAAATATCCGTTTTTGTAAATACCCGGCTATGTGGAAACGTGGCCTGAACCTGGTGTGGACCAACAAGGAGGACTTCGGTTCTGCTGCTGTTTAGCTGGAGAAAGTAGTTGCTCATCCACGTCTTTATCTCCCTAAGACTGGCGGAGAGACATGAAATGGCTGCAGACGGGCTTGGGGCAGTTTGTCTGTAAAGCTGCGTGTCGTCAGCATAAGGGTGGATCTTCTGTCTGCTGATGACACGACCGGGGGGGAAGTAAATAATGAAGAGGATGGGGGCCGAGGGCCGACCCTTGCGGAACACCACAGTACGGGGAGTTGTACTACATTAAATTCACATTAAAATTCAATCTATTCAATTAATCATTAAGTAATATTTAGTAATGGGCCCTGGGCAGCTCAGTGGGAGGAGCATGTTGAGGATATTTTTATATAATTATGTGAATATTTTATAATCATTTAACACCTAAGTAAAACATTTAACTAAGACTAATATTGAGAGTGGAGAGAGAGAGAGAGAGAGTGGAAAAAAACACTGGCCGGACACACACACACACGGGTGAGGGAGGGGGAATCCGCTGCACTTGCAGCCCGTGGCCTTGAGTGACTGTGGCAAAGGTGAGAGGCAAAACTGGGAAGCTGTAACATTATGACATCATGACATCATGAGAAATGTCTGGCGAATGTATCAAATCGGTGCCTAGAAAGTATAGAAAATGTTGTATCTTATCGCAGACAGGGTATATAAGCCGTGGAACAGAGATACGTTTTCAGAGTTTTCCTTGGACCGCGGAACATGTGATGCTCTCCTGTGGACAGCCTGTTAAATTGTACTTTTTTTGCAATAAATGACCTCCACAGTATTTTTTGGACGAATGCCAGCCAAAACTTTGACTCCTGTGTTTTCTTCAAGTCCACGGATGAAGGAAAAACTTTTTGGAGTAATGGAAAACTTAGAATTATTGTGGAGATCCCAAAAAGGATTTTCTCTACAAGCAGGCACCTTTTACAGAGACTTTCACCCTCGTGCAGGCGACGCAGGTTCTTTCCTGCCTGTCTTCTCTCCACTTCAACCACTTTCCTGTCCTCATACATCGCATAAAGGTCCACTAGTACTAGTACTAGGTACTAGTCCCACAAAATCTTTAACTGGTAATGATTAATCAGAAGATTGATGTTGCCGGTTTACTGCAAGAATGATCTTTGTAGGTGGTCTCCAACCCTGGTCCTGCAGCTTCTGCAGCTCCTGCAGCTTCTGCAGCTCCTGCAGCTCCTGCAGCTCCTGCAGCTCCTGCAGCTTCTGCAGCTCCTGCAGCTTCTGCAGCTCCTGCAGCTCCTGCAGCTCCTGCAGCTTCTGCAGCTCCTGCAGCTCCTGGAGCTCCTGCAGCTTCTGCAGCTTCTACAGCTCCTGCAGCTTCTGCAGCTCCTGCAGCTCCTGCAGCTCCTGCAGCTTCTACAGCTCCTGCAGCTCCTGCAGCTCCTGCAGCTCCTGCAGCTCCTGCAGCTCCTGCAGCTCCTGCAGCTTCTGCAGCTCCTGCAGCTCCTGCAGCTCCTGCAGCTCCTGCAGCTCCTGCAGCTTCTGCAGCTTCCTGTGTCGAGGCAGCGTCGATGCCGCGGTTGATGACTCAGTTCCTGAAAACTGAGTGAAACCGAGAAAGATTGAGAGGCCAAAGAGGACGAGCCGAGCGCAGGAAGGAGGTGGGTTTCTGAGGAAATGAGGCGGGCAGAAGAAAAGGTAGAATCAAATTTTAAAAAAGACAGATAGTAAAGAACAACGGCAGACGGCAGATCCAAGCTGACTAAACGCAGAAAGAGCATCCCTCTATCAGGATCCTGGACCTGGACCTGGACCTGCAGCCTTGACGGGGTCAGACATCCTCCCGGGTCCAGCTCTCCATCAACCAGACCCGGGCCCTGCAGGACGGAGACGCGGGAGAAGCAGCGGGTTAAAAGGAACGAACAAAAAGAAATAAAAGAGAAGAAAGTCAGTGAGAGAAAAGGGAAAGAAAAGCCGCCGGCAGGATGAAGATCTGGCACCTCGTGTTCCTGAGTGAGTCTCTTCAGACACTTTCTTCTCTGCTCTCATGCACTCGTTTTGTTATGAATCTTTATTTCGGCTTGTACAGAACAAGATGAAAAGGAAGAAAAAAACCAACATTTCTTTAGCGGTAAAGCTGCAGCTGAAGCCGTAGCTCAAAGTGCCGACGCTTTTTTCTTATGATCAGCAAAAATATGAGACATCAGCTTTTACTCAGTGGAAACAAACAATACATAAAGAAGACAAAAATAAGTAAGACAAAATATAAAATTGACTTTTCACATCCTAGAATGTTTTGATATTATACTTTATAATTATAGTGTTTTATATTTATTTACAATATTTTCTTTAAACAATTTCTTAAACTTGACGATAGAGCGACACATTTTTAGGTTGTTATTACAACTATTCACATTTCTCTTTCCTTAATTGATGTACATCTCTTTTTAATATTGGTTCTTACTGTCGTCGTCTCAAACATGAGTTTCAGGTCAGAGTTTCTTTTATCTGGAATAAATCCTGAATGCAGTTTGGAAGCAGTTTCTGCTTTAAAGGCAAATAAAACAGTTTTCTGCTCTACTATATCATGGATTTTAAGGTATTATATTTAATAAAAAGATTATTTGTTGGTTCATAATAGTCGGTTTTATTAATTATCCTTAATTATCCTCGTTCCTTTTCATGGTTTAAAATCATCTGCTCAGGTTCTGATCCAGAACCTGCAACACTAAAGTCCTGGTTTTACTCCACGTCACCATCCTCGTGGAGCAGTTTGGTAGTGATTTATTTTTTATTTTTTATTTTTTTATTTTTTACATTTTATTTGTTTGCACTTACAAACATACAAGTATTGGAAAAAAAAAGCAGTAATAAAACAAAGTTAAAATGTGCAGGAAGGATCATGAAGGGCTTATAAGCCTCTTAAATCTACAATAATTATAATTAACACTTTACACCCAATACCCACAATTCCTCATACACACATGTGCATATTTACTACATATTTATTTTTATCATATATAAAGAAGTATGTTATACAGCAGAGAACAATAGTTACATAACATTTTGAAAGAAAGGAGAAATATATATAAAAAATTATAATAAAAAATAGAGATACATATACAATACCCAATGATACAAAAGTGATTAGAACATCTGTAAGGATTTTTTAAATGTAATCTTAAATGTATTTAAAGAGAGACATGATTCTGTTAAATTAATAGGCCCGGTTTGGTCTCAAATCTACATGTTTTATGGATTTGAATCACCTTGAGGGTCATGTGACACACAGGAAGTTATCGAAGACCAAAAAAACTGCTCCTTCTCTATCTGCCTCTAAAATGAGAATGAAAACCATCCAAGGCGCCAATTTGATAGATTTGTAGTTCTCCAGGTGTCAGATAACTGAGAGTTACCACGGTGACAGAATCTGGTACCGGCATCTTCCTCTGGTTCATCTACAGTTTTGTAAAATATTTGTATTTTGAATCTGATTTAATGTGTTGTTGCATCTGCATGAGTCTGTATTTAATTACAGTTTAGTGTTTATAACGGCCTCGTTTGAATAAATATATCAATAATATTTGATATCGTTGTGATTGATTAAGAATCAGGTCCATTTCAGTGATGCTGATATACGGTGTAATCTGATTACTTATATACAGTGTAATCTGATTACTGATATAAAGTGTAATCTGATTACTGATATACGGTGTAATCTGATTACTGATATACGGTGAAATCTGATTACTGATATACGGTGTAATCTGATTACTGATATACGGTGTAATCTGATTACTTATATACAGTGTAATCTGATTACTGATATAAAGTGTAATCTGATTACTGATATACAGTGTAATCTGATTACTGATATACGGTGTAATCTGATTACTTATATACAGTGTAATCTGATTACTGATATAAAGTGTAATCTGATTACTGATATACGGTGTAATCTGATTACTTATATACAGTGTAATCTGATTACTGATATAAAGTGTAATCTGATTACTGATATACAGTGTAATCTGATTACTGATATACAGTGTAATCTGATTACTATAATGGTAAATAATGTCATTTCAGTGATGCTGATATACGGTGTAATCTGATTACTGATATACGGTGTAATCTGATTACTTATATACAGTGTAATCTGATTACTGATATAAAGTGTAATCTGATTACTGATATACGGTGTAATCTGATTACTGATATAAAGTGTAATCTGATTACTGATATAAAGTGTAATCTGATTACTGATATACGGGGTAATCTGATTACTGATATACGGTGTAATCTGATTACTGATATACGGTGTAATCTGATTACTGATATACGGTGTAATCTGATTACTGATATACGGTGTAATCTGATTACTGATATAAAGTGTAATCTGATTACTGATATACGGTGTAATCTGATTACTGATATACAGTGTAATCTGATTACTGATATAAAGTGTAATCTGATTACTGATATACGGTGTAATCTGATTACTTATATACAGTGTAATCTGATTACTGATATAAAGTGTAATCTGATTACTGATATACGGTGTAATCTGATTACTTATATACAGTGTAATCTGATTACTGATATAAAGTGTAATCTGATTACTGATATACAGTGTAATCTGATTACTGATATACAGTGTAATCTGATTACTGATATAAAGTGTAATCTGATTACTGATATACGGTGTAATCTGATTACTGATATAAAGTGTAATCTGATTACTGATATACGGTGTAATCTGATTACTGATATACGGTGTAATCTGATTACTTAAATACAGTGTAATCTGATTACTGATATACGGTGTAATCTGATTACTGATATACAGTGTAATCTGATTACTTATATACAGTGTAATCTGATTACTGATATACGGTGTAATCTGATTACTGATATACAGTGTAATCTGATTACTGATATAAAGTGTAATCTGATTACTGATATACGGTGTAATCTGATTACTGATATACGGGGTAATCTGATTACTGATATACGGTGTAATCTGATTACTGATATACGGTGTAATCTGATTACTGATATACGGTGTAATCTGATTACTTATATACAGTGTAATCTGATTACTGATATAAAGTGTAATCTGATTACTGATATACGGTGTAATCTGATTACTTATATACAGTGTAATCTGATTACTGATATAAAGTGTAATCTGATTACTGATATACGGTGTAATCTGATTACTGATATACGGTGTAATCTGATTACTTAAATACAGTGTAATCTGATTACTGATATACGGTGTAATCTGATTACTGATATACAGTGTAATCTGATTACTTATATACAGTGTAATCTGATTACTGATATACGGTGAAATCTGATTACTGATATACGGTGTAATCTGATTACTTAAATACAGTGTAATCTGATTACTGATATACGGTGTAATCTGATTACTGATATACGGGGTAATCTGATTACTGATATACGGTGTAATCTGATTACTGATATACGGTGTAATCTGATTACTGATATACGGTGTAATCTGATTACTTATATACAGTGTAATCTGATTACTGATATAAAGTGTAATCTGATTACTGATATACGGTGTAATCTGATTACTTATATACAGTGTAATCTGATTACTGATATAAAGTGTAATCTGATTACTGATATACGGGGTAATCTGATTACTGATATACGGGGTAATCTGATTACTGATATACGGGGTAATCTGATTACTGATATACGGTGTAATCTGATTACTGATATACGGGGTTATCTGGGGCCGGATTCACAAAACATTCTTAAGAAAATAAATCTTCTTAAGTGTCCTTTTTTCTTCAGTTCAGTCTTAAGAAGAAAAAAGAGAAGAGTCATATTCTCCAAAAAAGTATTTTCTCAACTTTCTTCTTAAGTTTCTTCTTAAGAAAAAACTTAAGAATAAATGGTATTCTTGAAATAAAAGTTCTCAAATTTGTTCTTGACTTTTTTCTTAACTTTAAGAAACCTTGACCTGTCTTAAAATGTCTTCTGTGAAAAGGTAACACTCTAATATCACCTTTTTCAACACATTTGCACAAACAAAGACCCACAATATTGTGGAGCATCGGAGTAGTGAAGTCTCGCTTCAGGTGCATTGACTGAATATAATGAAAAGAAGAATAATAATAATTAAAGCTGCAAGCAGTGATGAACGGGCCCTCGCGGGTGGAATTTTCACCAATAAAGATCAAGGACTCAAAACTAAGTCCGATGACACCACCACGACTCTTTATGTCAAACCGTTCAAAGATTATTGCAAAAAGTAGGAACTATCAAATATGGACCAATCAGATGAAGGGTGGGCGCGCTTTTTGGCGTCTAGTGTCGCCACGGTAACGCTTTTGAAAGATAAAAGTAATGCGCGTAGTCGCAGGATGGAGACGCACATTTTGATGTATAACACACCTGGGTGCATGTTACGGTTCGGGCCGTATTAACGGCCGAAGGAATGGCTCATATTGCGCCAAAATTATGCGATTAATTCAGAATGTTCAAAATGGCCGACTTCCTGTTCGGTTTCGGCCATGTCGCCAGGACACTTTTCTTTAAGTTGTGACATGATACAGGTGTGTAGCGATTTTCGTGCATGTACGTCAAACCGTATTGTGGGGCTTGAGGAACAAAGTTTTCTAGGGGGCGCTGTTGAGCCATTAGGCCACGCCCATTAATGCACCAGGCCTGGATTGGTGCAGAATTTGGTGACTTTTGGGGAACGTTTAGGGGGGAAAAGGACCTCATTTCGTCAGAAGGAAAATAAAGAAAGAATAAAGAAAAAAATTCCTACAGATACGATAAGGCCTTCGCACTGTCAGTGCTCGGGCCCTAAAAATAAAAAAATATATAATATAATATAATTCTGGGATACTTGGCTGCTACTGCTGTGTGAACGGTCTGCTGGAGCGGCTACTGAATCCTTCATTTAGTATGCAGTATACAGTACATACTGATGCAGTATGTAGCATGTAGTATACAGTATACAGTACATACTGATGCAGTATGTAGCATGTAGTACTTAGTATGCAGTATACAGTACATACTGATGCAGGATGTAGCATGTAGTACTTAGTATGCAGTATACAGTACATACTGATGCAGGATGTAGCATGTAGTACTTAGTATGCAGTATACAGTACATACTGATGCAGTATGTAGCATGTAGTATGCAGTACATACTGCATCAGTATACAGTACATACTGATGCAGTATGTAGCATGTAGTACTTAGTATGCAGTATACAGTACATACTGATGCAGTATGTAGTATGCAGTATACAGTACATACTGCATCAGTATACAGTACATACTGATGCAGTATGTAGCATGTAGTAGGCAGTATACAGTACATACTGATGCAGTATGTAGCATGTAGCATGTAGTATGCAGTATACAGTACATACTGATGCAGTATGTAGCATGTAGTACTGAGTATGCCATTTCGGATACAGCCATATTTTAAGAAGTTCTTAAGTAGGAAAAATAAGAAATTCGTAAGAAATGACAGTTCTTAAGATAGTTCTTAATAAAATATTGAAGAATTGCACTTAAGAACTTTCTTATGAACTTCTTAATTTTAGATCTTAAGACATTTCTTAAGATCGTTCTTAAGAACATATTGGTGAATCCGACCAGGTCTTACTGAACCAGATCTGGTTCAGATCTGGTCCAGGTCTGAACCAGATCTGAACCAGATCTGGTTCAGACCTGGTTCAGACCTGGTCTGGTCCAGGTCTTACTGGTCCAGATATGGTTCAGATCTGGTTCTGGTCTTGATTCTCTCTGGTCTCGGTCTCGGTCTAGTCAGTCTAGACTACAAGTCTACAATTTGACGAGATATAAACTTGAAACCTTGTGGAAAGAGATTTACTTGCTTTTATGTCACGTAAAAGCTTTTTAAGAATCCCATGATGTCCCTGGACCAAACTGTGAGAGACTGGAGGTGGAGGAGCTGCGTTAAGATATAAAACTGTTACAGATAAAACTGTTACAGGTGATAAAACTGTTACAGATAAAACTGTTACAGATGGTAAAACTGTTACAGATGGTAAAACTGTTACAGAAGATAAAACTATTACAGATGATAAAACTATTACAGAAGATAAAACTATTACAGATAAAACTGTTACAGATGATAAAACTGTTACAGAAGATAAAACTATTACAGATGATAAAACTATTACAGATAAAACTATTACAGATGATAAAACTATTACAGATAAAACTGTTACAGATGATAAAACTGTTACAGAAGATAAAACTATTACAGATGATAAAACTATTACAGATGATAAAACTATTACAGATAAAACTATTACAGATGATAAAACTATTACAGATAAAACTGTTACAGATGATAAAACTGTTACAGATGATAAAACTGTTACAGATGGTAAAACTGTTACAGATGGTAAAACTGTTACAGATGGTAAAACTGTTACAGAAGATAAAACTATTACAGATGATAAAACTATTACAGATAAAACTATTACAGATGATAAAACTATTACAGATGATAAAACTATTACAGATAAAACTGTTACAGATGATAAAACTGTTACAGATGATAAAACTGTTACAGATGATAAAACTGTTACAGATGATAAAACTGTTACAGATGGTAAAACTGTTACAGATGCCTTTTAGATTAAGATGATAAAACTGTTACAGATGATAAAACTGTTACAGATGATAAAACTATTACAGATGATAAAACTATTACAGATAAAACTGTTACAGATGATAAAACTGTTACAGATGATAAAACTATTACAGATGATAAAACTATTACAGATAAAACTGTTACAGATGATAAAACTGTTACAGATGATAAAACTGTTACAGATGATAAAACTATTACAGATGATAAAACTATTACAGATAAAACTGTTACAGATAAAACTGTTACAGATGATAAAACTGTTACAGATAAAACTGTTACAGATGATAAAACTATTACAGAAGATAAAACTATTACAGATGATAAAACTGTTACAGATAAAACTGTTACAGATGATAAAACTATTACAGATGATAAAACTATTACAGATGATAAAACTGTTACAGATAAAACTGTTACAGATGGTAAAACTGTTACAGAAGATAAAACTATTACAGAAGATAAAACTATTACAGATGATAAAACTATTACAGAAGATAAAACTATTACAGAAGATAAAACTATTACAGATGATAAAACTATTACAGAAGATAAAACTATTACAGATGATAAAACTATTACAGATGATAAAACTATTACAGATAAAACTGTTACAGATAAAACTGTTACAGATGATAAAACTATTACAGATGATAAAACTATTACAGATAAAACTGTTACAGATGATAAAACTGTTACAGATAAAACTGTTACAGATGGTAAAACGGTTACAGAAGATAAAACTATTACAGATGATAAAACTATTACAGATAAAACTGTTACAGATGATAAAACTGTTACAGATAAAACTGTTACAGAGGATAAAACTGTTACAGTTGATAAAACTGTTACAGAAGATAAAACTATTACAGATGATAAAACTATTACAGATGATAAAACTATTACAGATAAAACTGTTACAGATGATAAAACTGTTACAGATGATAAAACTATTACAGATGATAAAACTATTACAGATAAAACTGTTACAGATGATAAAACTGTTACAGATGATAAAACTGTTACAGATGATAAAACTATTACAGATGATAAAACTATTACAGATAAAACTGTTACAGATAAAACTGTTACAGATGATAAAACTGTTACAGATAAAACTGTTACAGATGATAAAACTATTACAGAAGATAAAACTATTACAGATGATAAAACTGTTACAGATAAAACTGTTACAGATGATAAAACTATTACAGATGATAAAACTATTACAGATGATAAAACTGTTACAGATAAAACTGTTACAGATGGTAAAACTGTTACAGAAGATAAAACTATTACAGAAGATAAAACTATTACAGATGATAAAACTATTACAGAAGATAAAACTATTACAGAAGATAAAACTATTACAGAAGATAAAACTATTACAGATGATAAAACTATTACAGATGATAAAACTATTACAGATAAAACTGTTACAGATGATAAAACTGTTACAGATAAAACTGTTACAGATGATAAAACTATTACAGATGATAAAACTATTACAGATAAAACTGTTACAGATGATAAAACTGTTACAGATAAAACTGTTACAGATGGTAAAACTGTTACAGAAGATAAAACTATTACAGATGATAAAACTATTACAGATAAAACTGTTACAGATGATAAAACTGTTACAGATAAAACTGTTACAGAGGATAAAACTGTTACAGATGATAAAACTGTTACAGAAGATAAAACTATTACAGATGATAAAACTGTTACAGATGACAAAACTGTTACAGATAAAACTGTTACAGATGGTAAAACTGTTACAGAAGATAAAACTATTACAGAAGATAAAACTATTACAGATGACAAAACTGTTACAGATCATAAAACTGTTACAGATAAAACTGTTACAGATGATAAAACTATTACAGAAGATAAAACTATTACAGATGATAAAACTGTTACAGATGATAAAACTGTTACAGATAAAACTGTTACAGATGATAAAACTGTTACAGATAAAACTGTTACAGATGATAAAACTGTTACAGATAAAACTGTTACAGATGATAAAACTGTTACAGATAAAACTGTTACAGATGATAAAACTGTTACAGATAAAACTGTTACAGATGATAAAACTGTTACAGATAAAACTGTTACAGATGATAAAACTGTTACAGATAAAACTGTTACAGATGATAAAACTGTTACAGATAAAACTGTTACAGATGATAAAACTGTTACAGATGATAAAAATGTTACAGATAAAACTGTTACAGATGATAAAACTGTTACAGATGACAAAACTGTTACAGATGATAAAACTGTTACAGATGACAAAACTGTTACAGATGACAAAACTGTTACAGATGATAAAACTGTTACAGATGATAAAACTGTTACAGATAAAACTGTTACAGATGATAAAACTGTTACAGATGATAAAAATGTTACAGATAAAACTGTTACAGATGATAAAACTGTTACAGATGACAAAACTGTTACAGATGATAAAACTGTTACAGATGACAAAACTGTTACAGATGACAAAACTGTTACAGATGATAAAACTGTTACAGATGATAAAACTATTACAGATGATAAAACTATTACAGATAAAACTGTTACAGATGGTAAAACTGTTACAGATGGTAAAACTGTTACAGATGGTAAAACTGTTACAGATGATAAAACTGTTACAGATAAACACTGGAACAAACTTCCTGTAGACCTGAGGTCTGCTCCAACTGTAGATCCTTTACATCAGGGTTAAAAACATTACTGTTTACTCAAGCGTACCCCTAAATTAAACTTACCTGCTGTATTCTACTGCCCTTATTTTTAACAGCTTGTGCTTTTTATTATTTTACTTCTTTTCTTATCATCTTATTCAATCATATTTGTTATTTACTGTCTAATTATGTCGAATTATTTACTGTATTTACTGTAATTATGTCTTGCCATTTTTAATGTCAATGTAAAGCACTTTGAATTACCTTGTGTTGAATTGTGCTATATAAATAAATTTGCCTTGCCTTGCCTTACAGATGCCTTTTAGATTAACATGATAAAACTGTTACAGATGATAAAACTGTTACAGATGTCTTTTAGATTAAGAAGATAAAACTGTTACAGATGTCTTTTAGATTAAGAAGATAAAACTGTTACAGATGATAAAACTGTTACAGATGATAAAACTGTTACAGATGATAAAACTGTTGCAGATGATAAAACTGTTACAGATAAAACTATTACAGATAAAACTGTTACAGATGATAAAACTGTTACAGATAAAACTGTTACAGAGGATAAAACTATTACAGATGATAAAACTATTACAGATGATAAAACTATTACAGATAAAACTGTTACAGATGATAAAACTGTTACAGAAGATAAAACTATTACAGATGATAAAACTATTACAGATGATAAAACTATTACAGATAAAACTGTTACAGATGATAAAACTATTACAGATAAAACTGTTACAGATGATAAAACTGTTACAGATGATAAAACTATTACAGATGATAAAACTATTACAGATAAAACTGTTACAGATGATAAAACTGTTACAGATGATAAAACTGTTACAGATGATAAAACTATTACAGATGATAAAACTATTACAGATAAAACTGTTACAGATAAAACTGTTACAGATGATAAAACTGTTACAGATAAAACTGTTACAGATGATAAAACTATTACAGAAGATAAAACTATTACAGATGATAAAACTGTTACAGATAAAACTGTTACAGATGATAAAACTATTACAGATGATAAAACTATTACAGATGATAAAACTGTTACAGATAAAACTGTTACAGATGGTAAAACTGTTACAGAAGATAAAACTATTACAGAAGATAAAACTATTACAGATGATAAAACTATTACAGATGATAAAACTATTACAGAAGATAAAACTATTACAGATGATAAAACTATTACAGATGATAAAACTATTACAGATAAAACTGTTACAGATGATAAAACTGTTACAGATAAAACTGTTACAGATGATAAAACTATTACAGATGATAAAACTATTACAGATAAAACTGTTACAGATGATAAAACTGTTACAGATAAAACTGTTACAGATGGTAAAACTGTTACAGAAGATAAAACTATTACAGATGATAAAACTATTACAGATAAAACTGTTACAGATGATAAAACTGTTACAGATAAAACTGTTACAGAGGATAAAACTGTTACAGATGATAAAACTGTTACAGAAGATAAAACTATTACAGATGATAAAACTGTTACAGATGACAAAACTGTTACAGATAAAACTGTTACAGATGGTAAAACTGTTACAGAAGATAAAACTATTACAGAAGATAAAACTATTACAGATGACAAAACTGTTACAGATCATAAAACTGTTACAGATAAAACTGTTACAGATGATAAAACTATTACAGAAGATAAAACTATTACAGATGATAAAACTGTTACAGATGACAAAACTGTTACAGATGATAAAACTGTTACAGATAAAACTGTTACAGATGATAAAACTGTTACAGATAAAACTGTTACAGATGATAAAACTGTTACAGATAAAACTGTTACAGATGATAAAACTGTTACAGATAAAACTGTTACAGATGATAAAACTGTTACAGATGATAAAAATGTTACAGATAAAACTGTTACAGATGATAAAACTGTTACAGATGACAAAACTGTTACAGATGATAAAACTGTTACAGATGACAAAACTGTTACAGATGACAAAACTGTTACAGATGATAAAACTGTTACAGATGATAAAACTGTTACAGATAAAACTGTTACAGATGATAAAACTGTTACAGATGATAAAAATGTTAAAGATAAAACTGTTACAGATGATAAAACTGTTACAGATGACAAAACTGTTACAGATGATAAAACTGTTACAGATGACAAAACTGTTACAGATGACAAAACTGTTACAGATGATAAAACTGTTACAGATGATAAAACTGTTACAGATGATAAAACTATTACAGATGATAAAACTATTACAGATAAAACTGTTACAGATGGTAAAACTGTTACAGATGGTAAAACTGTTACAGATGGTAAAACTGTTACAGATCATAAAACTGTTACACTGGAACAAACTTCCTGTAGACCTGAGGTCTGCTCCAACTGTCAGCTCCTTTACATCAGGGTTAAAAACATTACTGTTTACTCAAGCGTACCCCTAAATTAAACTTACCTGCTGAATTCTACTGCCCTTATTTTTAACAGCTTGTGCTTTTTATTATTTTACTTCTTTTCTTATCATCTTATTCAATCATATTTGTTATTTACTGTCTAATTATGTCGAATTATTTACTGTATTTACTGTAATTATGTCTTGCCATTTTTAATGTCAATGTAAAGCACTTTGAATTACCTTGTGTTGAATTGTGCTATATAAATAAATTTGCCTTGCCTTGCCTTACAGATGCCTTTTAGATTAACATGATAAAACTGTTACAGATGATAAAACTGTTACAGATGTCTTTTAGATTAAGAAGATAAAACTGTTACAGATGATAAAACTGTTACAGATAAAACTGTTACAGATGATAAAACTGTTACAGATGATAAAACTGTTGCAGATGATAAAACTGTTACAGATGATAAAACTGTTGCAGATGATAAAACTGTTACAGATGTCTTTTAGATAAAGCAGATAAAACTGTTACAGATGATAAAACTGTTACAGATGTCTTTTAGATTAAGAAGATAAAACTGTTACAGATGGTAAAACTGTTACAGATCATAAAACTGTTACAGACGGTTTTAGATTAAGATGATAAAACTGTTACAGATCATAAAACTGTTACAGATAAAACTGTTACAGATGATAAAACTGTTACAGATAAAACTGTTACAGATGATAAAACTGTTACAGATGGTAAAACTGTTACAGATGATAAAACTGTTACAGATAAAACTGTTACAGATGATAAAACTGTTACAGATGGTTTTGGATTAAGATATAAAACTGTTACAGATCATAAAACTGTTACAGACGGTTTTAGATTAAGACGATAAAACTGTTACAGATGGTTTTGCTCGGCCGACCTGCAGCAGCGAGAGGAGAGATCACAGCAAAGTGTGAATCGCTGTTTCCTGTCGGGTTTACTGTATTTCCTCATCAAATTACGTCTTTGAACCCCCGTACGTTTCCCCCGCCGGCGTCTGCGTCGTCTAGAGCAGCGGTCGGAAACCCAACATGTTTTAGATCCATATTGGACCAAAAACACAAAAAAAACAAATATGTCTGGAGCCGCAAAAAATGAAAAGTCTTGTATCAGAATAAGAATGAAGAAACACATGCTGCATGTTTCTATATTAGTTAGAACTGGGGGGAGAATTATTTATTCATTATGCACTTCGAGAAAAAAGTGGAAATGTCAAGAAAACATTTGAAATGTTGAGATTAAAAAGGAAAGGAAAAAGGAAGAAAAAAGAAATAAAGAAAAAAGAAGAAAAAAGGAAAAAAGAGGAAAAAGGAAAAAAAAATTAAAAAAAGGTCCAACATTTTTTTTAAAGCTCCAGGATCCACTAGGGCGGCGCTAGAGAGCCGCGGGTTGAGGCCCCTGGTCTAGACCTCCTCCCATTCAGAGTGTGTCTCCTTCTTCTGCTGCTGGATGTTTAATCCTTTAACGCCCTGTTTCTTTTTCAGTTCTTGCTTCTTGCTCCGCTGCACGAGGACGGAACGGCACGGCCGGCGGCGAGGACGGAACAGGTGACGACACACTTCCTGTTGGACCTTTACCTGACGACACACTTCCTGTTAGAACCTTTACCTGACGACACACTTCCTGTTGGACCTTTACCTGACGACACACTTCCTGTTAAAACCTTTACCTGACGACACACTTCCTGTTAGAACCTTTACCTGACGACACACTTCCTGTTAGAACCTTTACCTGACGACACACTTCCTGTTAGAACCTTTACCTGACGACACACTTCCTGTTGGACCTTTACCTGACGACACACTTCCTGTTAGAACCTTTACCTGACGACACACTTCCTGTTGAACCTTTACCTGACGACACACTTCCTGTTGGACCTTTACCTGACGACACACTTCCTGTTAGAACCTTTACCTGACGACACACTTCCTGTTGGAACCTTTACCTGACGACACACTTCCTGTTAGATCCTTTACCTGACGACACACTTCCTGTTGAACCTTTACCTGACGACACACTTCCTGTTGGACCTTTACCTGACGACACACTTCCTGTTAGAACCTTTACCTGACGACACACTTCCTGTTAGAACCTTTACCTGACGACACACTTCCTGTTAGATCCTTTACCTGACGACACACTTCCTGTTAGAACCTTTACCTGACGACACACTTCCTGTTGGACCTTTACCTGACGACACACTTCCTGTTGGACCTTTACCTGACGACACACTTCCTGTTGGACCTTTACCTGACGACACACTTCCTGTTGGACCTTTACCTGACGACACACTTCCTGTTAGAACCTTTACCTGACGACACACTTCCTGTTAGAACCTTTACCTGACGACACACTTCCTGTTAGATCCTTTACCTGACGACACACTTCCTGTTAGAACCTTTACCTGACGACACACTTCCTGTTGGACCTTTACCTGACGACACACTTCCTGTTGGACCTTTACCTGACGACACACTTCCTGTTGGACCTTTACCTGACGACACACTTCCTGTTGGACCTTTACCTGACGACACACTTCCTGTTAGAACCTTTACCTGACGACACACTTCCTGTTAGAATATTTACCTGACGACACACTTCCTGTTAGACCTTTACCTGACGACACACTTCCTGTTGGACCTTTACCTGACGACACACTTCCTGTTAGAACCTTTACCTGACGACACACTTCCTGTTAGAACCTTTACCTGACGACACACTTCCTGTTAGAATATTTACCTGACGACACACTTCCTGTTGAACCTTTACCTGACGACACACTTCCTGTTAGAACCTTTACCTGACGACACACTTCCTGTTAGAACCTTTACCTGACGACACACTTCCTGTTGGACCTTTACCTGACGACACACTTCCTGTTGGACCTTTACCTGACGACACACTTCCTGTTGGACCTTTACCTGACGACACACTTCCTGTTGGACCTTTACCTGACGACACACTTCCTGTTGGACCTTTACCTGACGACACACTTCCTGTTAGAATATTTACCTGACGACACACTTCCTGTTGAACCTTTACCTGACGACACACTTCCTGTTAGAATATTTACCTGACGACACACTTCCTGTTGAACCTTTACCTGACGACACACTTCCTGTTAGAATATTTACCTGACGACACACTTCCTGTTGGACCTTTACCTGACGACACACTTCCTGTTAGAACCTTTACCTGACGACACACTTCCTGTTGGACCTTTACCTGACGACACACTTCCTGTTGGACCTTTACCTGATGACACACTTCCTGTTAGAACCTTTACCTGACGACACACTTCCTGTTGGACCTTTACCTGACGACACACTTCCTGTTAGAACCTTTACCTGACGACACACTTCCTGTTGAACCTTTACCTGACGACACACTTCCTGTTGGACCTTTACCTGACGACACACTTCCTGTTAGAACCTTTACCTGACGACACACTTCCTGTTGAACCTTTACCTGACGACACACTTCCTGTTAGAATATTTACCTGACGACACACTTCCTGTTGAACCTTTACCTGACGACACACTTCCTGTTAGAACCTTTACCTGACGACACACTTCCTGTTAGACCTTTACCTGACGACACACTTCCTGTTGGACCTTTACCTGACGACACACTTCCTGTTAGAACCTTTACCTGACGACACACTTCCTGTTAGAATATTTACCTGACGACACACTTCCTGTTAGACCTTTACCTGACGACACACTTCCTGTTGGACCTTTACCTGACGACACACTTCCTGTTAGAACCTTTACCTGACGACACACTTCCTGTTAGAACCTTTACCTGACGACACACTTCCTGTTAGAATATTTACCTGACGACACACTTCCTGTTGAACCTTTACCTGACGACACACTTCCTGTTAGAACCTTTACCTGACGACACACTTCCTGTTAGAACCTTTACCTGACGACACACTTCCTGTTGGACCTTTACCTGACGACACACTTCCTGTTGGACCTTTACCTGACGACACACTTCCTGTTGGACCTTTACCTGACGACACACTTCCTGTTGGACCTTTACCTGACGACACACTTCCTGTTGGACCTTTACCTGACGACACACTTCCTGTTAGAATATTTACCTGACGACACACTTCCTGTTGAACCTTTACCTGACGACACACTTCCTGTTAGAATATTTACCTGACGACACACTTCCTGTTGAACCTTTACCTGACGACACACTTCCTGTTAGAATATTTACCTGACGACACACTTCCTGTTGGACCTTTACCTGACGACACACTTCCTGTTAGAACCTTTACCTGACGACACACTTCCTGTTGGACCTTTACCTGACGACACACTTCCTGTTGGACCTTTACCTGATGACACACTTCCTGTTAGAACCTTTACCTGACGACACACTTCCTGTTGGACCTTTACCTGACGACACACTTCCTGTTAGAACCTTTACCTGACGACACACTTCCTGTTGAACCTTTACCTGACGACACACTTCCTGTTGGACCTTTACCTGACGACACACTTCCTGTTAGAACCTTTACCTGACGACACACTTCCTGTTGAACCTTTACCTGACGACACACTTCCTGTTAGAATATTTACCTGACGACACACTTCCTGTTGAACCTTTACCTGACGACACACTTCCTGTTAGAACCTTTACCTGACGACACACTTCCTGTTAGACCTTTACCTGACGACACACTTCCTGTTGAACCTTTACCTGACGACACACTTCCTGTTGAACCTTTACCTGATGACACACTTCCTGTTGGACCTTTACCTGACGACACACTTCCTGTTGAACCTTTACCTGACGACACACTTCCTGTTAGAACCTTTACCTGACGACACACTTCCTGTTAGAATATTTACCTGACGACACACTTCCTGTTAGAACCTTTACCTGACGACACACTTCCTGTTAGAACCTTTACCTGACGACACACTTCCTGTTGGACCTTTACCTGACGACACACTTCCTGTTAGGACCTTTACCTGACGACACACTTCCTGTTAGAACCTTTACCTGACGACACACTTCCTGTTAGAACCTTTACCTGACGACACACTTCCTGTTGGACCTTTACCTGACGACACACTTCCTGTTAGAACCTTTACCTGACGACACACTTCCTGTTGGACCTTTACCTGACGACACACTTCCTGTTGAACCTTTACCTGACGACACACTTCCTGTTAGAACCTTTACCTGACGACACACTTCCTGTTGAACCTTTACCTGACGACACACTTCCTGTTGGACCTTTACCTGACGACACACTTCCTGTTAGAACCTTTACCTGACGACACACTTCCTGTTGGACCTTTACCTGACGACACACTTCCTGTTAGAACCTTTACCTGACGACACACTTCCTGTTGGACCTTTACCTGACGACACACTTCCTGTTGAACCTTTACCTGACGACACACTTCCTGTTAGAACCTTTACCTGACGACACACTTCCTGTTGAACCTTTACCTGACGACACACTTCCTGTTGAACCTTTACCTGACGACACACTTCCTGTTAGAACCTTTACCTGACGACACACTTCCTGTTAGACCTTTACCTGACGACACACTTCCTGTTAGACCTTTACCTGACGACACACTTCCTGTTAGAACCTTTACCTGACGACACACTTCCTGTTAGAACCTTTACCTGACGACACACTTCCTGTTAGAACCTTTACCTGACGACACACTTCCTGTTAGACCTTTACCTGACGACACACTTCCTGTTGGACCTTTACCTGACGACACACTTCCTGTTGGACCTTTACCTGACGACACACTTCCTGTTAGAACCTTTACCTGACGACACACTTCCTGTTAGAACCTTTACCTGACGACACACTTCCTGTTAGAACCTTTACCTGACGACACACTTCCTGTTGAACCTTTACCTGACGACACACTTCCTGTTGAACCTTTACCTGATGACACACTTCCTGTTAGAACCTTTACCTGACGACACACTTCCTGTTGAACCTTTACCTGACGACACACTTCCTGTTGAACCTTTACCTGACGACACACTTCCTGTTGAACCTTTACCTGATGACACACTTCCTGTTAGAACATTTACCTGACGACACACTTCCTGTTGGACCTTTACCTGACGACACACTTCCTGTTGAACCTTTACCTGATGACACACTTCCTGTTGGACCTTTACCTGACGACACACTTCCTGTTAGACCCTTTACCTGACGACACACTTCCTGTTGAACCTTTACCTGACGACACACTTCCTGTTAGAACCTTTACCTGACGACACACTTCCTGTTGGACCTTTACCTGACGACACACTTCCTGTTAGAACCTTTACCTGACGACACACTTCCTGTTGGACCTTTACCTGACGACACACTTCCTGTTAGACCCTTTACCTGACGACACACTTCCTGTTGAACCTTTACCTGACGACACACTTCCTGTTAGAACCTTTACCTGACGACACACTTCCTGTTAGAACCTTTACCTGACGACACACTTCCTGTTAGAATATTTACCTGACGACACACTTCCTGTTGGACCTTTACCTGACGACACACTTCCTGTTAGAACCTTTACCTGACGACACACTTCCTGTTAGAACCTTTACCTGACGACACACTTCCTGTTGGACCTTTACCTGACGACACACTTCCTGTTAGAATATTTACCTGACGACACACTTCCTGTTAGAACCTTTACCTGACGACACACTTCCTGTTAGACCCTTTACCTGACGACACACTCCCTGTTAGAACCTTTACCTGACGACACACTTCCTGTTAGAACCTTTACCTGACGACACACTTCCTGTTAGAACCTTTACCTGACGACACACTTCCTGTTGGACCTTTACCTGACGACACACTTCCTGTTAGAACCTTTACCTGACGACACACTTCCTGTTAGAATATTTACCTGACGACACACTTCCTGTTGAACCTTTACCTGACGACACACTTCCTGTTGGACCTTTACCTGACGACACACTTCCTGTTAGAACCTTTACCTGACGACACACTTCCTGTTAGAATATTTACCTGACGACACACTTCCTGTTGAACCTTTACCTGACGACACACTTCCTGTTGGACCTTTACCTGACGACACACTTCCTGTTAGAACCTTTACCTGACGACACACTTCCTGTTAGAACCTTTACCTGACGACACACTTCCTGTTAGAACCTTTACCTGACGACACACTTCCTGTTGGACCTTTACCTGACGACACACTTCCTGTTAGAACCTTTACCTGACGACACACTTCCTGTTAGAATATTTACCTGACGACACACTTCCTGTTGAACCTTTACCTGACGACACACTTCCTGTTGGACCTTTACCTGACGACACACTTCCTGTTAGAACCTTTACCTGACGACACACTTCGTGTTAGAACCTTTACCTGACGACACACTTCCTGTTGGACCTTTACCTGACGACACACTTCCTGTTAGAACCTTTACCTGACGACACACTTCCTGTTAGAATATTTACCTGACGACACACTTCCTGTTAGAATATTTACCTGACGACACACTTCCTGTTAGAACCTTTACCTGACGACACACTTCCTGTTGGACCTTTACCTGACGACACACTTCCTGTTAGAACCTTTACCTGACGACACACTTCCTGTTAGAACCTTTACCTGACGACACACTTCCTGTTAGAACCTTTACCTGACGACACACTTCCTGTTAGAACCTTTACCTGACGACACACTTCCTGTTGGACCTTTACCTGACGACACACTTCCTGTTAGAACCTTTACCTGACGACACACTTCCTGTTAGAACCTTTACCTGACGACACACTTCCTGTTAGAATATTTACCTGACGACACACTTCCTGTTAGAACCTTTACCTGACGACACACTTCCTGTTAGAACCTTTACCTGACGACACACTTCCTGTTAGAACCTTTACCTGACGACACACTTCCTGTTAGAACCTTTACCTGACGACACACTTCCTGTTAGAACCTTTACCTGACGACACACTTCCTGTTGAACCTTTACCTGACGACACACTTCCTGTTAGAACCTTTACCTGACGACACACTTCCTGTTGGACCTTTACCTGACGACACACTTCCTGTTAGAACCTTTACCTGACGACACACTTCCTGTTGGACCTTTACCTGACGACACACTTCCTGTTAGAACCTTTACCTGACGACACACTTCCTGTTAGACCTTTACCTGACGACACACTTCCTGTTAGAACCTTTACCTGACGACACACTTCCTGTTAGAACCTTTACCTGACGACACACTTCCTGTTAGAACCTTTACCTGACGACACACTTTCTTTCGTCCACATTATTGGACGTTTAACAAAGCGGGCATATGTCAACTAAAGTTGCTTTCGTCAACGAAAATGATGACTGAACATCGTCGTCAACGAACCTTTCGCCTTCTTTCCTTCAAATTCCGCCTTTTTTTAGTCTTTTTTCTTTCAAATTTTGCCCTTTTTTTCGCCTTTTTTCGTTTTTTTTTCGCCTTTTTTCCTTCAAATTCCGCCTTTTTTTCGCCTTTTTTCCTTCAAATTCCGCCTTTTTTTGCCTTTTTTCCTTCAAATTCCGCCTTTTTTGCCTTCTTTCCTTCAAATTTGCCTTTTTTTCGCCTTTTTTCGCCTTTTTTTCGCCTTTTTTCCTTCAAATTCCGCCTTTTTTTCGCCTTTTTTCCTTCAAATTTGCCTTTTTTTCGCCTTTTTTCGCCTTTTTTTAGCCTTTTTTCCTTCAAATTCCGCCCTTTTTTGCCTTCTTTCCTTCAAATTTGCCTTTTTTTCGCCTTTTTTCGCCTTTTTTTCGCCTTTTTTCCTTCAAATTCCGCCTTTTTTTAGCCTTTTTTCTTTCAAATTTTGCCTTTTTTTCGCCTTTTTTCGCCTTTTTTTCACCTTTTTTCCTTCAAATTCCGCCTTTTTTTCGCCTTTTTTCCTTCAAATTCCGCCTTTTTTTCGCCTTTTTTCCTTCAAATTCCGCCTTTTTTGCCTTCTTTCCTTCAAATTTGCCTTTTTTTCGCCTTTTTTCGCCTTTTTTTCGCCTTTTTTCCTTCAAATTCCGCCTTTTTTTTGCCTTTTTTCCTTCAAATTCCGCCTTTTTTTCGCCTTTTTTCCTTCAAATTCCGCCTTTTTTTCGCCTTTTTTCCTTCAAATTCCGCCTTTTTTTAGCCTTTTTTCCTTCAAATTCCGCCTTTTTTTTGCCTTTTTTCCTTCAAATTCCACCTTTTTTGCCTTCTTTCCTTCAAATTTGCCTTTTTTTCGCCTTTTTTCGCCTTTTTTTCGCCTTTTTTCCTTCAAATTCCGCCTTTTTTTCGCCTTTTTTCCTTCAAATTCCGCCTTTTTTTGCCTTCTTTCCTTCAAATTTGCCTTTTTTTCGCCTTTTTTCGCCTTTTTTTCGCCTTTTTTCCTTCAAATTCCGCCTTTTTTTAGCCTTTTTTCTTTCAAATTTTGCCTTTTTTTCGCCTTTTTTCGCCTTTTTTTCGCCTTTTTTCCTTCAAATTCCGCCTTTTTTTCGCCTTTTTTCCTTCAAATTCCGCCTTTTTTTGCCTTTTTTCCTTCAAATTCCGCCTTTTTTGCCTTTTTTCCTTCAAATTCCGCCTTTTTTTGCCTTTTTTCCTTCAAATTCCACCTTTTTTTGCCTTTTTTCCTTCAAATTCCGCCTTTTTTTTGCCTTTTTTCCTTCAAATTTGCCTTTTTTTCGCCTTTTTTCGCCTTTTTTTCGCCTTTTTTCCTTCAAATTCCGCCTTTTTTTGCCCTTTTTCCTTCAAATTCCGCCTTTTTTTCGCCTTTTTTCCTTCAAATTCCGCCTTTTTTTCGCCTTTTTTCCTTCAAATTCCGCCTTTTTTTAGCCTTTTTTCCTTCAAATTCCGCCTTTTTTTGCCTTTTTTCCTTCAAATTCCACCTTTTTTGCCTTCTTTCCTTCAAATTTGCCTTTTTTTCGCCTTTTTTCACCTTTTTTCTTTCAAATTCCGCCTTTTTTTCGCCTTTTCTCCTTTAAATTCCTTGGATAGAAGTCATATTTAGTGAACTGATATCTCCCAGTATCCAGACTTTAGGATCAATAATATAATATTTTAAAATAGAGTTTATTTTACATCTTTGGCAAAAAGAGACTTGTTGAACGTTTTGTGTCTGTGCTTGAATATGCGAGGTCCTTTATCTGCATTTATCTGCTCAACGTCTTCATGCGTTGATTCTGAGATTTATCACAGATCTTAGATCTCTAACTCCCCACCGGGTCGGATGGTTCTGCTCCGGTTCTGCTCCGGTTCTGCTCCGGTTCTGCTCCGGTTCTGCTCCGGTTCTGCTCCGGTTCTGCTCTGGTTCTGCTCCGGTTCTGCTCTGGTTCTGCTCCGGTTCTGCTCTGGTTCTGCTCCGGTTCTGCTCTGGTTCTGCTCCGGTTCTGCTCTGGTTCTGCTCCGGTTCTGCTCCGGTTCTGTTCCGGTTCTGCTCTGGTTCTGCTCCGGTTCTGCTCCGGTTCTGCTCCGGCCACCCGGACACTTTATCATTCAGTGGGAAGTTTCATGGGAAGTTTAATTCCTCTTTAATTCAGAATTTAAATTAAATCCGATTTAAAATGAGTAAAAATGACCATGTAAACACCTAATTCCAAATGAAAATGGCCATTCTGAATTACACTTAATTCCGTAAGTAAGTGGCTGGTTTATTCTGATTTTAAATCCGAATAGAATATGATACACGATCATGTTTACACTCATTGAAAAAAAATAAAAAATAAATAAAATAAAAATAAATAAAAATAAAATGAAAAAATAAAAAAAAAAAATTTAAAAAATAAATGAAATAAAACAAATAAAATAAAATAAATGTCAGCAATTTAAAAAACATAAAAACAATATATAAAATTAAAGTAAGAAAAAAATGTAAATAAAACAAAAAATAAAATAAATAAATGAAACAAATAAAAAAAACAGTATTTTTTTTTTAATAATAAAAAAAGAAAGAAAAAAAGAAAAAAAAATGTATCCACTCATTCCTCTTTAAATGAATCCCGGTCTTTCTTTCTGCTCGTTCCCTCCCCGTCTGTCTCCATGATCTTATATTCCACTGGGCTGGTTTTCCTAACAAAGTTAAAGATGCAGCAGCAGTAAACGCTGGTCAAGAGCAGAGACCATTTATTTAATAAATAGAAATCATTAAAAGAACAGATGGAAACAGGAAACATCAAAATGGTGAGCTTTTCAAAGTTGTAGCGGCTAAGTTAGTTTTTCTTCCGGTAGTTTAACTTCCGGTCCCCCCCCTATCCAATCAGAACCTTCCCAACCCCCAGACCTGGAGAGGAATTGGAGAAAGACCAGCAAACGTGTTTCCATGGAAACCTCCATTCAGAATTACTATTTCCATGGAAACTCAAAGGAAAATAGTTTAATAATTAATTCAGAATATGTGGCCATTGTCTTTGTTTCTAAGGCCGTTCTGGTCCTGCTTCCTGCTGGTTTGGGGAGGTTTCTCTCTCAGAAAAACACTGGGAGGCAGAATCTTCGGTCGCAGGACTTATTATTAGTTTAGTTTAGTTTATTTTCGGTCATGACAGAAAAAAAACAAAAAAAAAAACAAGAATAAAACTGACAACAAGAAAACGAATACACTGTTCAAAGAAAACATAACAAAAAAGTTTCCAGTATACAAATAAACTATTATTAAAATAACATTTTTTTTATATATTTAAAAAAATCCTAAAATATCTGTACTGTTTCTGATTGGGTCGGCACTGCGCATCATTTTTAGACATAACAATGAACGCATACCGCAAAAGTTGTGTCTCGGCGGAGGAACCGACGTCCCAGCAAAATGAGAAACAGAGAAAAGTGTTCAGAACAAAACCACCAGCAAACTAACAAACCAACCAACAAAGCTCAGAGTTAACAAAACGAACCAGCAATGAACAACTGGCAGCTGATGAGCTGACGGGCTGCAGGTTCAGGCTCACAGCGCGACTGAAGGCTGATTTATGGTTCCGCGTTACACCAACGCAGACCTACGGCGTAGGGTACGCGGCGACCCGCACAGTACGTGGAAATGCAGTCTTCTTTCTGCTATTAAAACATGATTTGTAATGTGAATTTGCATCACTTAAACTACAAATAATAGTTTTTGACGTGACATCAGAGATTGTACATGCTCTCTGTGAAAGGATGAGTAGCTCCACAACTGGAAATGGGCGGGTGGTTTGGAGCGTCTGGGACAGTCATATCCCATCTGAGTGTTTGGATGTTCACACTGAGACGCATCTGCCCAAATACGATATGAATGCGATATGAAACTACCTCCTGGAGGTGGTTTCCATCTGGTTTGCAAAAATCGGATCTCATGCGGTTTGGGACTGTTCAGACTTCAAAAGAGTCATCCAGTTTCAATCTGGATGGGCTAAAAATCGGATATTTGCCTGCAGTCTGAACGCGGCCAAAAGCTTTCAGATCTGCTTGAAGTTTAAACAAACGCAGTTGAGAGAAGCCAAACAACGCAGTAATGTACGACGGAGTATTAGGGCCAAACTAAGACAAAAACAAAATGGAAATTACGAGAATAAAGTTGTACAATTACAAGAATAAAGTCATAGCCTAATGTTACGCAACAATATGACTTTATTCTCGTAATATTACGATTTTATTATCGTAATATTACAACTTTATCCTCGTAATATTACGATTTTATTCTCATAATATTACAACTTTATTCTCATAATATTACGATTTTATTCTCGTAATATTACGATTTTATTATCGTAATATTACAACTTTATCCTCGTAATATTACAACTTTATTCTCGTAATATTACGATTTTATTCTCATAATATTACAACTTTATTCTCATAATTTTACGATTTTATTCTCGTAATATTACGATTTTATTCTCATAATTTTACGATTTTATTCTCGTGATATTACGATTTTATTATCGTAGTATTACGATTTTATTCTCATAATTTTACGATTTTATTCTCGTGATATTACGATTTTATTATCGTAATATTACGATTTTATTCTCATAATTTTACGATTTTATTCTCGTGATATTACAATTTTATTATCGTAAATTACGATTTTATTCTCATAATTTTACGATTTTATTCTCGTGATATTACGATTTTATTATCGTAATATTACGATTTTATTATCGTAACATTAGGCTATGACTTTATTCTCATAATATTACGACTTTATTCTCATAATATTACAACTTTATTCTCGTAATATTACGATTTTATTCTCGTAATATACAACTATATTCTCGTAATTTCCAATGTTTTTTGTCTTAGTTTTGGTACTAATACTGCGTCGCAGTAATGGGATTAGGCAGGATTTATTTTTATTGACTGTCCCTGGACCAGCTAGCAGCTTCCAGCTCTGCTGGAATGAGCAGCTAGCAGCTAGCAGCTTCCAGCTCTGCTGGAATGAGCAGCTAGCAGCTAGCAGCTAGCAGCTTCCAGCTCTGCTGGAATGAGCAGCTAGCAGCTAGCAGCTAGCAGCTAGCAGCTTCCAGCTCTGCTGGAATGAGCAGCTAGCAGCTAGCAGCTAGCAGCTAGCAGCTAGCAGCTTCCAGCTCTGCTGGAATGAGCAGCAGAAAATCTTAAAAACGAAATAATCTGGTGTCACTTTGTTTATTTATTTGTTCATTTACATGATCCCCATTCCATTCTTCCTGGTCCCCAAACCCAATACAATTTAAAGAACATAAAAGTCCAAACATACACACATTTATCTCTGTTACACATCACTGTAAAACACAAACAGCAAACGTTCTGTCTAAAATACATTATTGGTACAAAGAATCATACAGTCATTAAACCAGGAAGTAGAACCCGCACACACATTCCTGTAATAGATGATAGCATGTGATATATTTCTTACTCATTGAATTTGATGTAAATAGTCTTTTACTACCTTTTAAAACTGTATTTGGGTGTAATATTTTGGATGTTATTAGGTAATGCTCTTTAATAACAGTGTGTTTAAAAAGTTTGTTCTTGGCTTCGGTGCCAGTAAATTATAAATGATTGTCTGGTTGGATATTTATTGACATTTCTAGTGAAACTACCTGATCTGCCAAATATTGTGGTTTTTACTATTAATCAGATTCCTCATGAAAGTAAGGAGAGTTAATTGTAATCTGTCTACGACCAACGGCCGTGATAAATGCTGATGCATTTTTAAGATATTTGCATGCAGTGAACAGTGGCGTCAATTCGGTGGAAGCTAAGGTACGGCAACGTTACGAGTCACATAATTCTACTAGAGTATCAACCAACACGTCCAGCAAATACTCATCACAGAAGTTTATGTATCTGATCTGTGTGGTCAAGAAAACTGGAACTTTTTACAATGCAGTCTCACTCACTGCAAAAACTCAACATCTTACCAGGAATATTGGTCTTATTTCTAGTTAAAATGTCTCATTTTTAGTCAAAAAATCTAATTACACTTAAAACAAGAGTCATTACCAGAAAAATAACTTGCTATTTGACAATTTTCACCTGTTTCAAGTAAATTTTCACTTGAAATAAGTAGAAAAATCTGCCAGTGGAACAAGATTTATCTTCTCATTACAAGCAAAACAATCTTGTTCCACTGGCAGATTTTTCTACTTATTTTAAGTGAAAATCTACTTGAAACCGGTGAAAATGGTTGTTTTTGAGTCTTGTCTTAAACGTAATGAATTTTTTTTTACTAAAAATTTGACATTTTAACTAGAAATAAGACAAATATTCTTGTTAAGATTTAGAGTTTTTGCAGTGTAATAACTAGTGAAATCAATCATGTTGTTCTGATTTGCATTTGTAGTTATTCTATATGTATTAAGTAATAGAATAATCAATACAAATAGACAGAGTAATTCCATAAGTGTATTTAAAAACTAACATTTACATTTTCCCTTGACGCCGAGGTGTGGCGGCTGCCGGACCTTCTACCCGACTGACGGCCCTGCCAGTGAACGATTTAAAGCAATCCTAGCTGCTTGATGCCTTGCCTTTAAGCTTCTTCTGAAAGACCTGGGGCCTTTTAAAATGGAGTGTGTAGGATTCATACTAAAAGTGCACGTACACCCAAAAGCCGAAAATGGCGGGCTAAAAAAAAAATCCGGATCTATAAAACCGCGTGCACGCATAAGGTTCTCATCATAAATCACAGTCCAGCTGGAAGGTTGCGCAGGTGAATCCGCCTCATATCCCGCCCTCTACACGCCCACTTCATACCAAAAATGGTATGTTTTTGCATATGAATGAGCCTGCTGAGCATGCGCAGTGGCTTCCTGCAGCCTGTTTGGCTTCAGAATGAATGAACGTGTCGAGCCACCGTACTTTTCACTGAGTTTCACTGAGATCTGAGATCGAGATGTTGTGGATGAGGTGGAGACAGGAAAACCACATTATTTTGTGGTCACAGTAAAAGGATAAAGTAAAAGTATAAAAAATAAATAGTGTAAAATACAGCGAGTGAGTGGCAGTACGCCGATGCTGCGCGGAACGCCGTGAGTGCCCAAGTGGGGACATGCCCCCCGTCTTTTCAAAATCATGTTTTTGTCCCCCCCACTTTTTATAGTTTAAAAACCAACGGTAGGCTCAGCCATTAACTGCAAATCACACCCTGTGCGAAGGGCCCGGCAGCCCCGCGTCACCCCCCGCTCCCACTCCTCCTCTCCCGTCTCTCCTCAGAGCTGCTCAGGGCGGGTTTATGGTTCCGCGTCACCAACGCAGAGCCTACGGCGTAGCTGCGCGTCGCAGCGTACCCTACGCCGTAGGCTCTGCGTCGTTTTAACGCGGGACCCTAATTTAGGCTTACCCCTAAAGGTGCGGGTATGGTTCTGCGTCACACACACGCAGAGCACACGGCGCACCCGTGACGCCGTCACGAATCGTTCAGAGTTCTCCGTCTCTCCATTTGGTCGCGGTGCAGTACCCCCCGCGGCCACTAGTTAGCGATCTTTTTCTGAATGGTTTATCCGACTTTGTCCGGTCACAGTAAATCAAAGAGATAAGGACAACTATTGTGCAAAAAACAAAAACAAAAAAAATCACATATAAACGAAGAAAAGAGCCCTGGAAGTTCACTACTGATTCAAACCGGAAACCGGAAATGCTTCGCTTTCAAACGAACCAATCACAGCCCTCTCGGTCTGCGTGTGGTCGGCGTCTCCTCGACGCGTAGTTACAATTTTCGGGAGGTGCACGTCACTGACGGCGCATGTGACGGCGTGTCCTCTGCGTCGATCCAAACCACACGCCGTAGACACGGCGTCGTTTTGACGCAGAAGCATAATTCAGCCTTAAGCCTAAAGGTTTCCTAAAGGTTTCACGCGCGCGTAAAACTCCATCCATCCATCTATACCCGCTTTATCCCTTGCGGGGTCACGGGGGTCTGCTGGAGCCTATCCCAGCTCATTTCAGGTGAGAGGCAGGAGTTACACCCTGGACAGGTCACCAGTCCATCACAGGGACACATATAAACACACAAACCATGCACACTCACGCTCACACCTACGGGCAATTTACAATCATCAATTAACCTAATATGCATGTTTTTGGACTGTGGGAGGAAACCTGAGTACCTGGAGGAAACCCACGCAAGCACGGGGAGAACATGCAAACTCCACACAGAAAGGCCCCTGCCGGGCCTGGGAGTCGAACCGGGGACCTTCTTGCTGTGAGGCAACAGTGCTAACCACTAAGACACCGTGCTGCCGCTTAAAGCTCATTATATATATAAAAAAATCTGTGTCCCTTTAGGGAAGAAATGAGAGGCTCCGTGGAGCCCCTAAACGCTCTAGGAAGCCCCTCATTTGTTCTGTCCTAAAGCGGTGAAGGAGGTTCCCAGCGTGTCACCGTGGCTCCAGCAGCACCAGAGTCCTGACTGACTGAGCTTCACACACAGACGACACGATCAGCGCAATTTTATTATAAGTGATATATGTTGTGATATGTGATGACATTATTAAGGGTATGACATGAATCTGGCTTCATTTCACCACCTCACCGCCTGCGTCGCCAGTTCCCCGTGTCTTAAGTAAATTCTTACGGGAGGGTGAGGGTTGCCGTAAAGATAAGCAGATTTTTCGGTTAGTTTTTTCTTTTTAGATCCGAGGATTTGCGTAGAAGGTGGCTTCCGCAACTTTCAGGCGCTTTTTCTGCGCAAGCAAGCTTTATAGATGAGGCCCCTGGAAGTTCAACTGGCTGTAGAAGTTTCCACTGCTGGTTTAGTCTGTGATCTGGATTTCTGAACTGTTTTGAACTGTTTTGTCATTGTTTGTTTGTGCAACTCTGTGTTTGTGCTGCTGCCCGTCTTGGCCAGGACTCTCTTGTAATGATAAAATGATGGTCGTCATAGAAGCTGGAGTAGAAAACACCACATGTTTTATGTGTAAAGTCTGATTTAACATGTTTAGTCCTCGGACGCCGCTGACTGATTCCGTGCTTCTCCTTCATGTCAGATACAGAAAGTCCTGACGTTCCAACAATCACGCCGACGGCTGAAAGAGAAACAGAAGCTCCAACTCCGTCCTCTTCCCCGACGGCACCGGCGGCACCGGCGGCACCGACGGCACCGTTTAGAACAGCAAACACGGTAACGCCTGCTCTTATTAGGGCCCGAGCACTCACAGTGCGAAGGCCCTATTGTATCTGTAGGAATTATTATTTTTCTTCAGACGAAATGTGGGTCTTTTTTCCCCCTAAACGTAGCCCAAAAGTCACCAAATTCTGCAGCAAGCCAGGCCTGGTGATAAATTTGATATTTAATGGTTTGCATTAATGGGCGTGGCCTAATGGCTCAACAGCGCCCCCTAGAAAACTTTGTTCCTCAAGCCCCACAATACGGTTTGACGTACATCGTCCGTCTGTCCGTCCGTGAGTGAGTGAGTCAATCAGTCAGTCAGTCAGTTAGTTAGTTTGTTCCTTCCTTCCTTAGTTAGTTAGTTAGTTAGTTAGTTAGTTAGTTAGTTAGTTAGTTAGTTAGTTAGTTAGTTAGTTAGTTAGTTAGTTAGTTAGTTAGTTAGTTTAGTTAGTTAGTTAGTTAGTTAGTTAGTTAGTTAGTTAGTTAGTTAGTTAGTTAGTTAGTTAGTTAGTTAGTTAGTTAGTTAGTTAGTTAGTTAGTTAGTTAGTTAGTTAGTTAGTTCGTTCGTTCGTTCGTTCGTTCGTTCGTTCGTTCGTTCGTTCGTTCGTTCGTTCGTTCGTTCGTTCGTTCGTCCCTCCCTCCGTCCGTCCGTCCGTCAGTCAGTTCCGTCCGTCCGTCCGTCCCTCCCTCCCTCCCTCCCTCCGTTCGTTCGTTCGTTCGTTCGTTCCTTAGTTAGTGAGTTCGTGAGTGAGTGAGTTGAGTTCGTTAGTTAGTTCGTTAGTTAGTTAGCGAGCGAGCTAGCTAGCTAGTTAGTTAGCTAGTTAGTTAGTTAGTTAGTTCGTAATTTCTTTCGTGAGTTTAGTTCGTTAGTTAGTTAGTTAGCGAGCTAGTCAGTTAGTTAGTTCGCTAGCTAGCTAGCTAGTCAGTCAGTCAGTCAGTCAGTCAGTCAGCCCGTCCGTCCGTCCGTTCGTTTAATTTTAACTTTTTAATTTAAGTAAGCTGAGGAATGAATTAAAGGGAGGACTTTCCTCAAAATGCCTAGCATCTTCATGGATCTTTTGGAGACGAGATCAATATGATTACACCAGTTGAGGTGTTCATCTAGAATAACCCCCAGACATTTGGTTGAATTGACTTGAAGGATTTCATTACCATTTATTAGAATTTTGGCTAACTCCTTGGGATAGAACTTATTAATGTTACAAAAGACCATGAAGTTGCATTTATTGACATTGAGGGTCAGTTTGTTAAGTTGGAACCAGTGGGCAATTGAAGAAAGTTCATCATTGGCACATTTAATCAGAGTGGGAAAATCCTCATGAACAGCGATGAGATTAGTGTCATCTGCCAACAGGACAGGAAGAAATGTTTTACACATCATAGGCATATCATTGATATACATTAAGAATAGCAAAGGGCCCAAGATTGAGCCTTGGGGTACACCAAACAAGATTTTAGATTTTTTAGAAGAAAAGTCATTAAGATGGACAAATTGTTCTCTATTGGTCAGATAGTTTTTGAACCAGTTAAGGGCGGTTCCCGCCACACCATACCTGTAGAGCTTAGAGATAAGAATGTTGTGATCTACCGTATCCAAAGCTTTAATCCAGTAAAGATGTGAAACGTTAACCCTCGTACTGTCTTTGGGTCAAAATGACCCAATTCTTCTCTCCTTCTTTCCTCCTGCTCTCTCCTCCCTTCTTCCTTTCCTCTTTTCCTCCTTTTTTACCCTCCTTTACTCCTTTTTTCTTCCTACCTCCCTTCCATCATTCATTCCTTTATTACCTTCTTTGTTTTTCCTTCCTTCTTTCCTTTCTTTCTCCCTCCCTTCCATCTTTTCTCCCTTCCTTCCTTCCTTCCTTCTTTATTTCCTTCCTTCCTTTCTCCTTTCTTCCTTACTTCTTTCTTTCCTTCCTTCCTTCCTTACTTCCTTATTTCCTTCCTTCCTTACTTCCTTATTTCCTTCCTTCCATCTTTTCTCCTTTCCTTACTCCCTTTCCTACTTCATTCCTTCTTTTCTCCTTACTTCCTTCTTTCCTTCCTTCCTTCTTTCCTTCCTTCCATCTTTTCTCCCTTCCTTACTCCCTTTCCTTCCTTCTTTTCTCCTTTCTTCCTTCCTTCCTTCTTTCCTTCTTTCCTTCCTTCCTTATTTCCTTCTTTCCTTCCTTCCTTACTTCCTTCTTTCCTTCCTTCCATCTTTTCTCCCTTCCTTACTCCCTTTCCTACTTCCTTCCTTCCATATTTTCTCCTTTCCTTACTCCCTTTCCTTCTTTCCTTCCTTCTTTTCTCCTTTCTTCCTTCCTTCCTTCTTTCTTTCCTTCTTTCCTTCCTTCCTTCCTTCCTTATTTCCTTCTTTCCTTCCTTCCTTACTTCCTTATTTCCTTCCTTCCTTACTTCCTTATTTCCTTCCTTCCTTCTTTTCTCCTTTCCTTACTCCCTTTCCTACTTCCTTCCTTCTTTTCTCCTTACTTCCTTCTTTCCTTCCTTCCTTCTTTCCTTCCTTCCATCTTTTCTCCCTTCCTTACTCCCTTTCCTACTTCCTTCCTTCCATATTTTCTCCTTTCCTTACTCCCTTTCCTTCTTTCCTTCCTTCTTTTCTCCTTTCTTCCTTCCTTCCTTCCTTCTTTCTTTCCTTCTTTCCTTCCTTTCTTCCTTCCTTCCTTCTTTATTTCCTTCTTTCCTTCCTTCCTTCCTTCCTTCCTTCCTTCCTTCCTTCCTTCCTTCCTTCCTTCCTTCCTTCCTTCCTTCCTTCCTTCCTTCCTTACTTCCTTCTTTCCTTCTTTCCTTCCTTACTTCCTTCCTTCCATCTTTTCTCCTTTCCTTACTCCCTTTCCTACTTCCTTCCTTCTTTTCTCCTTCTTTCCTTCCTTCAATCTTTTCTCCCTTCCTTACTCCCTTTCCTACTTCCTTCCTTCTTTTCTCCTTTCTTCCTTATTTCCTTCTTTCCTTCCTTCCTTACTTCCTTATTTCCTTCCTTCCTTACTTCCTTCCTTCCATCTTTTCTCCTTTCCTTACTCCCTTTCCTACTTCATTCCTTCTTTTCTCCTTACTTCCTTATTTTGTATTTATACAAATATATATATATACTTTATATTTGTAAATCTGTTCTTTTGATTTATAATGTGAATTTGTTCTTTGTATCTGTGTTCTTTGTATTTTATTTTATTTTTTATTTTTATTTTCTGTTTTTAGTTTAAATTGTATTTTTAGCTGTACATTTGTATTGAATTTGTTTTATTCAGGACCCCAGGAAGACTAGAGGCTCAGTCATGTGTCTCTAATGGGGATCCTTCAATAAACATAAACATAAACATATTTCCTTCCTTCCTTACTTCCTTCCTTCCATATTTTCTCCTTTCCTTACTCCCTTTCCTTCTTTCCTTCCTTCTTTTCTCCTTTCTTCCTTCCTTCCTTCCTTCCTTCCTTCCTTCCTTCCTTCTTTCTTTCCTTCTTTCCTTCCTTTCTTCCTTCCTTCCTTCTTTCCTTCTTTCCTTCCTTCCTTCCTTCCTTCCTTACTTCCTTCTTTCCTTCTTTCCTTCCTTACTTCCTTCCTTCCATCTTTTCTCCTTTCCTTACTCCCTTTCCTACTTCCTTCCTTCTTTTCTCCTTCCTTCCTTCCTTCCTTCTTTCTTTCCTTCCTTCCTTCTTTTCTCCTTTCTTCCTTACTTCCTTCTTTCCTTCCTTCCATCTTTTCTCCCTTCCTTACTCCCTTTCCTACTTCATTCCTTCTTTTCTCCCTTCCTTCCTTCCTTCCTTCCTTCCTTCCTTCCTTCCTTCCTTCCTTCCTTCCTTCCTTCCTTCCTTCCTTCCTTCCTTCCTTCCTTCCTTCCTTCCTTCCTTCTTTCCTTCCTTCCATCTTTTCTCCCTTCCTTACTCCCTTTCCTACTTCCTTCCTTCTTTTCTCCTTTCTTCCTTACTTCCTTCTTTCCTTCCTTCCCTACTTCCTTATTTCCTTCCTTCCTTACTTCCTTATTTCCTTCTTTCCTTCCTTCCTTACTTCCTTATTTCCTTCCTTCCTTACTTCCTTATTTCCTTCCTTCCTTCTTTTCTCCCTTCCTTCCTTCCATCTTTTCTCCTTTCCTTACTCCCTTTCCTACTTCCTTCCTTCCATATTTTCTCCTTTCCTTACTCCCTTTCCTTCTTTCCTTCCTTCTTTTCTCCTTTCTTCCTTCCTTCCTTCCTTCTTTCTTTCCTTCTTTCCTTCCTTTCTTCCTTCCTTCTTTCTTTCTTTCTTTCTTTCCTTCCTTCCTTCCTTCCTTCCTTCCTTCCTTCCTTCCTTCCTTCCTTCCTTCCTTCCTTCCTTCCTTCCTTCCTTCCTTCCTTCCTTCCTTACTTCCTTCTTTCCTTCTTTCCTTCCTTACTTCCTTCCTTCCATCTTTTCTCCTTTCCTTACTCCCTTTCCTACTTCCTTCCTTCTTTTCTCCTTTGTTCCTTCCTTCTTTCTTTCCTTCCTTCCTTCCTTCCTTCCTTCCTTCCTTCCTTCCTTCCTTACTTCCTTCTTTCCTTCTTTCCTTCCTTACTTCCTTCCTTCCATCTTTTCTCCTTTCCTTACTCCCTTTCCTACTTCCTTCCTTCTTTTCTCCTTTGTTCCTTCCTTACTTCATTCTTTCCTTCCTTCCATCTTTTCTCCCTTCCTTACTCCCTTTCCTACTTCCTTCCTTCTTTTCTCCTTTCTTCCTTACTTCCTTATTTCCTTCTTTACTTCCTTCCTTACTTCCTTATTTCCTTCCTTCCTTACTTCCTTCCTTCCATCTTTTCTCCTTTCCTTACTCCCTTTCCTACTTCCTTCCTTCTTTTCTCCTTTCTTCCTTCTTTCCTTCCTTCCCTACTTCCTTATTTCCTTCCTTCCATCTTTTCTCCTTTCCTTACTCACTTTCCTACTTCCTTCCTTCTTTTCTCCTTTCTTCCTTCTTTCCTTCCTTCCCTACTTCCTTACTTCCTTCCTTCCATCTTTTCTCCTTTCCTTACTCCCTTTCTTCCTTACTTCCTTCCTTCCTTCCTTCCTTCCTTCCTTCCTTCCTTCCTTCCTTCCTTCCTTCCTTCCTTCCTTCTTTCCTTCCTTCCTTCTTTTCTCCTTTCTTCCTTCCTTCCTTCCTTCTTTCCTTCCTTCCTTCTTTTCTCCTTTCTTCCTTCCTTCTTTCCTTCCTTCCATCTTTTCTCCCTTCCTTACTCCCTTTCCTACTTCCTTCCTTCTTTTCTCCTTTCTTCCTTACTTCCTTATTTCCTTCTTTCCTTCCTTCCTTACTTCCTTATTTCCTTCCTTCCTTCCTTCCATCTTTTCTCCTTTCCTTACTCCCTTTCTTCCTTCCTTCCTTCCTTCCTTCCTTCCTTCCTTCCTTCCTTCCTTCCTTCCTTCCTTCCTTCCTTCCTTCCTTCCTTCCTTCCTTCCATCTTTTCTCCTTTCCTTACTCCCTTTCTTCCTTACTTCCTTCTTTCCTTCCTTCCTTCCTTCCTTCCTTCCTTCCTTCCTTCCTTCCTTCCTTCCTTCCTTCCTTCCTTCCTTCCTTCCTTCCTTCCTTCCTTCCTTCTTTCCTTCCTTCCTTCTTTTCTCCTTTCTTCCTTCCTTCCTTCTTTCCTTCCTTCCATCTTTTCTCCCTTCCTTACTCCCTTTCCTACTTCCTTCCTTCCATCTTTTCTCCCTTCCTTACTCCCTTTCCTACTTCCTTCCTTCTTTTCTCCTTTCTTCCTTACTTCCTTCTTTCCTTCCTTCCTTATTTCCTTATTTCCTTCCTTCCTTACTTCCTTCTTTCCTTCCTTCCATCTTTTCTCCCTTCCTTACTTCCTTTCCTCTCTTCCTCCTTTACTCCTTTTTCTTCCTACCTCCCTTCCGTCATTCATTCCTTTATTACCTTCTTTGTTTTTCCTTCCTTATTTCCTTATTTTATCCATTCCTTCCTTCCATCTTTTCTCCCTTCCTTCCATCTTTTCTCCCTTCCTTACTCCCTTTCCTACTTCCTTCCTTCTTTCCTTCCTTCCTTCTTTTCTCCTTTCTTCCTTCCTTCCTTCTTTCTTTCCTTCCTTCCTTCTTTTCTCCTTTCTTCCTTACTTCCTTCCTTCCTTCCTTCCCTCCTTCCTTATTTCCTTCTTTCCTTCCTTCCTTACTTCCTTATTTCCTTCCTTCCTTACTTCCTTATTTCCTTCCTTCCATCTTTTCTCCCTTCCTTCCTTCCATCTTTTCTCCCTTCCTTACTCCCTTTCCTACTTCCTTCCTTCCATCTTTTCTCCCTTCCTTACTCCCTTTCCTACTTCCTTCCTTCTTTTCTCCTTTCTTCCTTACTTCCTTATTTCCTTCTTTCCTTCCTTCCTTACTTCCTTCCTTCCTTACTTCCTTCCTTCCATCTTTTCTCCTTTCCTTACTCCCTTTCCTACTTCCTTCCTTCTTTTCTCCTTACTTCCTTCTTTCCTTCCTTCCATCTTTTCTCCCTTCCTTACTCCCTTCCCTACTTCCTTCCTTCCATCTTTTCTCCTTTCCTTACTCCCTTTCCTACTTCCTTCCTTCTTTTCTCCTTTCTTCCCTACTTCCTTATTTCCTTCTTTCCTTTCTTCCTTACTTCCTTCTTTCCTTCCTTCCATCTTTTCTCCTTTCCTTACTCCCTTTCCTACTTCCTTCCTTCCATCTTTTCTCCCTTCCTTACTCCCTTTCCTACTTCCTTCCTTCCATCTTTTCTCCTTTCCTTACTCCCTTTCCTACTTCCTTCCTTCTTTTCTCCTTTCTTCCTTACTTCCTTATTTCCTTCTTTCCTTCCTTCCTTACTTCCTTATTTCCTTCCTTCCTTACTTCCTTCCTTCCATCTTTTCTCCTTCCTTCCTTCCTTCCTTCCTTCCTTCCTTCCTTCCTTCCTTCCTTCCTTCCTTCCTTCCTTCCTTCCTTCCTTCCTTCCTTCCTTCCTTCCTTCCTTCCTTCCTTCCTTCTTTCCTTCCTTCCTTCTTTTCTCCTTTCTTCCTTCCTTCCTTCTTTCCTTCCTTCCATCTTTTCTCCCTTCCTTACTCCCTTTCCTACTTCCTTCCTTCTTTTCTCCTTTCTTCCTTACTTCCTTCTTTCCTTCCTTCCTTATTTCCTTCTTTCCTTCCTTCCTTACTTCCTTATTTCCTTCCTTCCTTACTTCCTTCTTTCCTTCCTTCCATCTTTTCTCCCTTCCTTACTTCCTTTCCTCTCTTCCTCCTTTACTCCTTTTTCTTCTTACCTCCCTTCCGTCATTCATTCCTTTATTACCTTCTTTGTTTTTCCTTCCTTATTTCCTTATTTTATCCATTCCTTCCTTCCTCCCTTCCTTCTATCCTTCCTCCCTTCCTTCTTTCCTTTTCTCCCTTCTATCCTTTCTTTCTCCCTTCCTTCCTTCTTTTCTCCCTTCCTTACTCCCTTTCCTACTTCCTTCCTTCCTTCTTTTCTCCCATCACCCTCCCTTGACCCAAACACAGCACAAGGGTTAAGACTTTAAACCGTGACCTTTCTGTTATTAATGATGTGAAACGTTAAAGGAACCCTGGCTATTAAGACATGTAGGTCTTAAAAGATAAATGTTGGTATCAATTATAACAATGTGATATAAAAAACCTTTTTGATGTCTTCGTTTTTATAAAATTTGAAAATATAATTTAACTCGTAGGTCGCCATTGTTGTTTACACCGCAATGCATTCTGGGTAGTGACGTCACACGGTTGCACCTGCTGGCCCCCGAACACTGTTGTGACTGTTCAACCAGATAATCCAGAGGATAAACATGTCATCTGTTCAGCCGTTTCAATTTGAACCCGAGCACAAGGTCAAGGAGGAGGACAACACTGAAAACATATCTCAAAACGAGCCAAATGAAGACCAAGAAAGACGGGATGAGGCGAGAGTGGGACAAAATCCCTGGTGTCTGTGCAGCAACTGCGTCTCAATGCAAACAGAGGAGGAGAGCGTTTGCTGTGAAGAGCTCGTGTTTTTGTCAGCAGCTGTTCACTTTAAGCTATTGTGTGATAAAACGTATTCCAATATCAATAATTTTGGAGATTATTAGCATCCACCGCTGTCCCTTTATAAATCATTAGGACAGTGGCGCCGCCAGGATTCAATTTCCTAATAGACACAGAAACAGTCCGTCCACTGCTCTATTTCAGAGTCTCACTCGGCCTGAATATTACACTATCCATTAGGGAGAGGATAGGTTGGTTGGCTATTCAGAGTTCAATAAGTATTTCAAAGATCTTTTTTCCTCAAACAAAACTTTGCAGTGACAAATTGGATAAAGTGCGCATGGCGCACTACACATGGTGACATTATTATGCACCTCCACACAGATGCAAACATAAACATTACGGTGTCAACGCATCAGAAAATCAGATGAAAACACAACTAAACAGGTGACGGCGCACCTGTAAAAAAAAAAAAAAAAAAAAAAAAGTACAGCGCCATAAAGCATAAAAACATCATAAAAGCACCATAAAATTCAGATAAGCTAACAGACCACACGTTTCAACTAGCAGATAGCCGATGCTACAATACAAACCTCAGCCAGATCTGGCTTCATTAAATTAAATAAAGATGTTCTTGCCTATTTGACGCGAAGTCTGCGCCTCCCGTTTGGTCAAAGTCCCGGGCCGGTCCCCTCAGCCTCTGGTCTGTCATCAAACGCTGGACCCAGCACGTACCAAAAATAAATCTTTCAAAACAAATTGTACGCACAGTGCGTACAGGATTCCGGCTGGCGGCGCAGCTGCATTATATACAGTTTAATGCACTGGTAAGATGCGCACGACATTGATCATTTTTGCAGATCTCCCGTGCATCACAGAACTTTGATCCAGTTTGCCTGAACCGAGACGTCTTATGGGCTCCCTCGTCAGCCTCCACGACCGGGAGATGCTGCTCATCTATGTTTTAGATACCTGTCCCAGTTAAACTAACGGGGCTTATCTTCCCAGAGCCACCGCTCTACGTCATCGCCCCCAGAATGCATTGCGCAGGTAAAACATGGCGCCTCCCGCAGGTCAAAATATGTGATAAACATTGTAGATTTTTAAAGCAATTAGATTATTTTATGTGTTTCTAACAACATATTTTAGTATAAGAGAACAATTGTGGCTAATTAGGCACTTTTAATCTTCCTTTCTTTTAGTATTTTCTTTGCGTATTCCACACACAGAGTTGTCTTCAGTATTCACATCCATTACTCAGGTAGAAGTATAGATACTAGAGTTTAAAAATACTCCTGTAGAAGTTGAAGAATCAACTCAAGTTTTTTACTCAAGTAAAAGTATAAAAGTACTGGTTTCAAAACTACTTAAAGTATAAAAGTAAAAGTAATGTAAGGGGGAAAAAAGCCATTAAGGACAAAAGCCATTGAACATGAAGGAAGGAAGGAAGGAAGGAAGGAAGGAAGGAAGGAAGGAAGGAAGGAAGGAAGGAAGGAAGGAAGGAAGGAAGGAAGGAAGGAAGGAAGGAAGGAAGGAGAGAGCAGGAGGAAGGAAGGAAGGAAGGAAAGGAGGGAGGAAGGAAGGAAGGAAGGAAGGAAGGAAGGAAGGAGAGAGCAGGAGGAAGGAAGGAAGGAAGGAAGGAAGGAGAGAGCAGGAGGAAGGAAGGAAGGAAGGAAGGAAGGAAGGAAGGAAGGAAAGGAGAGAGCAGGAGGAAGGAAGGAAGGAAGGAAAGGAGGAAGGAAGGAAGGAAGGAAGGAAGGAAGGAAGGAAGGAAGGAAGGAAGGAAGGAAGGAAGGAAGGAAGGAAGGAAGGAAGGAAGGAAGGAAGGAAAGGAAGGAGGAAGGAAGGAAGGAAGGAAGGACGGAAGGAAGGAAAGGAAGGAGGAAGGGATGAAGGAAGGAAGAAAAGAGGAAGGGAAGAAGGAAGGAAAGGAGGAAGGAAGGAAGGAAGGAAGGAAGGGAGGAAGGAAGGAAGGAAGGAAGGAAGAAAGGAAGAAAGGAAGGAAGGAAGGAAGGAAGGAAGGAAGGAAGGAAGGAAGGAGAGAGCAGGAGGAAGGAAGGAAGGAAGGAAGGAAGGAAAGGAGGAAGGAAGGAAGGAAGGAAGGAAGGAAGGAAGGAAAGGAAGGAGGAAGGAAGGAAGGAAGAAAGGAAGGAGGAAGGGATGAAGGAAGGAAGAAAAGAGGAAGGGAAGAAGGAAGGAAAGGAGGAAGGAAGGAAGGAAGGAAGGAAGGAAGGAAGGAAATGCATCTTAGTATAATATAAATATATTAAAGAAGCATATATGTGTACTATTGAGCATTAACATGTGTTAATATAAATATATTAAAGAAGCATATATGTGTACTATTGAGCATTAACATGTGTTTCAGAGAGCAGCAGATATGATGACTAGTTGCCTATAAGTATTGTAATGGTGCAAAAAGTCAAACGTTCATGTTCATGTTATCATTTATCCTAACCTTTATTGGAATGTACATCCAAGTTTAGTTGCAGGAATCTGAGGGAACGGATGTAAGAACAAAACTGGACAAGAACATCTGAAACAACCACAACCAAATTCACTCTATCCGGATGGAGCAATTTAACTGGATAGTTTTTATTAAAGGCCCAAATGAAATAGAGTAACGAGGCTGTTTTTAAAATGTAAGGAGTAAAAAGTACAGATAATTGTGTGAAAATGTAAGGAGTAAAAGTAAAAAGTGGTCTGAAAAATAATTACTCCAGTGAAGTATAGATAACCAACATTTCTACTTAAGTAAGGTAACAAAGTATTTGTACTTTGTTACTTGACATCTCTGCCCACCCGTCTCTTCAGGACCGCTCGATCTTTAGCTCTGCGCCCGTCGGAAAACCCAGAGACTCTTTCAGTAATTTTTCCAGGAAAGAAGAGACGTTGTTCCCCTCCGCGTCCTCGGGTATGCCGTATATTCGGATGTTGTCTCTGCGAGCCCGTCCTTCTTGGTCTGAGTTTTGCCTCCATGTCAGCCTGGCGTTGTGAGAGCCGTTTCACGAGCGTAGACATCGCCTGTAATGCTGATTCTGCTTCGTCGATTCGGGCAGGGCCGTCAGTCGGGTATGAAGGTCCGGCAGCCGCCACCTCGGCTTCAGGGAAAATGTAAATGTTTGTTTTTAAATACATTTATGGAATTACTCTGTGTCCATTTGTATTGATTATTCTATTACTTAATACATATAAAATAACTACAAATGCAAATCAGAACAACATGATCGATTTCACTAGTTATTTTACACTGCAAAAACTCAAAATCTTAACAAGAATATTTGTCTTATTTCTAGTTTAAACGTCTAATTTTTAGTAAAAAAAAATCTCATTACGTTTAAGACAAGACTCAAAAACAACAATTTTCACCTATTTCAAGTAGATTTTCACTTAAAATAAGTATAAAAATCTGCCAGTGGAACAAGATTGTTTTGCTTGTAATAAGAAGATAAATCTTGTCCCACTGGCAGATTTTTCTACTTATTTCAAGTGAAAATTTACTTGAAACAGGTGAAAATTGTCAAATAACAAGTTATTTTTCTGGTAATGACTCTTGTTTTAAGTGTAATTAGATTTTTTGACTAAAAATGAGACATTTTAACTAGAAATAAGACAAATATTCTTGTTAAGATTGTGAGTTTTTGCAGTGAGAGAGACTGCATTGTAAAATGTTCCAGTTTTCTCGACCACACAGATCAGATACATAAACTTCTGTGATGAGTATTTGCTGGGCGTGTTGATTGATACTCTAGTTCAGTTCTGTGACTCGTAACCTTGCCGTACCTTAGTAAGACTGAATTGACGCCACTGGATTCGGGTCTCAGCTTCTTCCAGTCTATCGTTCGTCTTGTGCAGTTCTTGTTTAATCTCCGTGAAATGCTGTTTACTAGGGGTGGGCAAAAATATCGATATGGCAATATATCGCGATAATTTTCCTGCTGATTCAATATCGATATTAAAATTTTGAAAATCGATTTTTTAAAAAATATTTTTTATCCCCGATTTTTTCCCACTATATCACCCAGTGCTCCTACCTAAGTGACAGTCCTGGGCATCAACTCTCTACCAACCCTGGGAGGGCCCTGCACTGAGCTCACGTTTTATTTCACATTTTATTTCATTTTATAATTTATTTTTTATATAACACAATTGCCTGTCCTTAAAAAATGAAAAATAATGGACAGAGGTTTATTTATTCATGGATTTATATCTATACTGACTGATCACTGTGCCTGTTCTTGGTTTTAGATTTAGGAAAATTTATTTACTTTTTGTATGAACAGCAGCAAAGTTGAATAAAATATCTATATAACATATCTATAAGGAGGAAGGAAGGAAGGAAGGAAGGAAGGAAGGAAGGAAGGAAGGAAGGAAGGAAGGAAGGAAGGAAGGAAGGAAGGAAGGAAGGAAGGAAGGGAGGGAGGGAGGGAGGGAGGGAGGGAGGGAGGGAGGGAGGGAGGGAGGAAGGAAGGAAGGAAGGAAGGAAGGAAGGAAGGAAGGAAGGAAGGAAGGAAGGAAGGAAGGAAGGAAGGAAGGAAGGAAGGAAGGAAGGACGGACGGAAGGAAGGAAGGAAAATAGGAAGCAAGGAAGGAAGGAAGGAAGGAAGGAAGGAAGGAAGGAAGGAAGGAAGGAAGGAAGGATATCTATTTTTCATTGAAATACCATCTTTCTTGTGTTTATTATCATTTGTCACATAATTAAAGCAACCTCATACTAAATTTAATGTTAATTTCATATGATGTAAATAATATGAAAAACATATACAAATATGTTGTAACTTTAGCTTGTATAGTTATAATAAAACATTGTTTTGACTCAGTTTGTCCCATGAATTGTCACTATAATCTGATGAACGTGCAACTCGGATTTTAAGATCCATAAAGCTTTTTACAGTTTTCAGCAAACTTTATATATCGCAATATCGCAAAATTTGGATATGGCAATATCGTATCGTATCGTGACTCAGGTATCGTGATGTGTATCGTATCGTGACTCAGGTATCGTGATGTGTATCGTATCGTGACTCAGGTATCGTGATGTGTATCGTATCGTGACTCAGGTATCGTGATGTGTATCATATCGTGACTCAGGTATCGTGACTCAGGTATCGTGGTGTGTATCGTATTGTGACTCAGGTATCGTGATGTGTATCGTATCGTGACTCAGGTATCGTGACTCAGGTATCGTGGTGTGTATCGTATTGTGACTCAGGTATTGTGATGTGTATCGTATCGTGACTCAGGTATCGTGACTCAGGTATCGTGATGTGTATCGTATCGTGACTCAGGTATCGTGGTGTGTATTGTATCGTGACTCAGGTATCGTGATGTGTATCGTATCGTGACTCAGGTATCGTGATGTGTATCGTATCGTGACTCAGGTATCGTGGTGTGTATCGTATCGTGACTCAGGTATCGTGATGTGTATCGTATCGTGACTCAGGGATCGTGATGTGTATCGTATCGTGACTCAGGTATCGTGGTGTGTATCGTATCGTGACTCAGGTATCGTGATGTGTATCGTATCGTGACTCAGGTATCGTGATGTGTATCGTATCGTGACTCAGGTATCGTGATGTGTATCGTATCGTGACTCAGGTATCGTGATGTGTATCGTATCGTGACTCAGGTATCGTGATGTGTATCGTATCGTGACTCAGGTATCGTGGTGTGTATCGTATCGTGACTCAGGTATCGTGATGTGTATCGTATCGTGACTCAGGTATCGTGATGTGTATCGTATCGTGACTCAGGTATCGTGATGTGTATCGTATCGTGACTCAGGTATCGTGATGTGTATCGTATCGTGACTCAGGTATCGTGATGTGTATCGTATCGTGACTCAGGTATCGTGATGTGTATCGTATCGTGACTCAGGTATCGTGGTGTGTATCGTATTGTGACTCAGGTATCGTGATGTGTATCGTATCGTGACTCAGGTATCGTGATGTGTATTGTATCGTGACTCAGGTATCGTGATGTGTATCGTATCGTGACTCAGGTACCGTGGTGTGTATCGTATCGTGACTCAGGTATCGTGATGTGTATCGTATCGTGACTCAGGTATCGTGATGTGTATCGTATCGTGACTCAGGTATCGTGATGTGTATCGTATCGTGACTCAGGTATCGTGACTCAGGTATCGTGATGTGTATCGTATCGTGACTCAGGTATTGTGGTGTGTATCGTATCGTGACTCAGGTATCGTGATGTGTATTGTATCGTATCGTGACTCAGGTATCGTGATGTGTATCGTATCGTGACTCAGGTATCGTGATGTGTATCGTATCGTGACTCAGGTATCGTGATGTGTATCGTATCGTGACTCAGGTATCGTGATGTGTATCGTATCGTGACTCAGGTATCGTGGTGTGTATCGTATCGTGACTCAGGTATCGTGATGTGTATCGTATCGTGACTCAGGTATCGTGGTGTGTATCGTATTGTGAGGTCCTTGGCAATACCCACTCCTACTGTTTATTATCTCGCCTGAAGTCTCGTAGTTGGTTTAGAATGCCACGCAGGCTGGCGTCGTCTTCCCCGTCCTCGCTCATCCCGCATGTCGGGGAGCTACGTCGGCTAGCAGCATCTGGTGGCAAACCCTCACGATATCTTCTGTCGTGATCATAGTTCTCCCACTTCTTGTGTTAACCCTGTTCATTGCCGCGTTTATGAAACACTCACTTGTTAGTTATCTCAGGGGTTAACAGGGTTAATTTGTGAAACCGTCTGAGAGCACAGGAATCAAGCTGCCATCTTCCTTGCGACCCGGAAGCGCACCCCCATATGCATTTTTTTCCTAAATCCTGCCTCAATCCTGCCTCATGCTCCTTTAAACCGTGACCTTTGTGTGACTAACAGAGCAGTGAAAACGGGACAACGGTCGGAGTGTTTGGCCCGGAAGACGAGGATGAAGACACAACGACACGCGCCACAACCGTCGCTACGGTCGCTAAAGAAACCCTGGGAAAGGCTGACATGACGACACAATTACCACAATCGCCCTCCTCATCCACACCAGGTACGGAGCAGTTTGACTTTAGTTTAGTTTATTTATTTAGCAATATAAAACAAATTGAACAATAAATGTAAAAACATTGAAATAACCTGCAAGGAAAGGAAGAAGCCTGGTGGCTTCTATAGAATCATTTCCTTATATGAAGAAAAACACAACAAAAGCTGCACAAGGGGGAGTAAAAAAACACAAAAAACACAAAAGAAAATGTAACTCAGATTAAATAATAAACACTACAAAGATGAAACAATAAGAAAGTTCTTTAAATGTTTTTGGAATATTGGCAAGGATGGTGATGATTTAAGAGATTTATTGAGTGAATTCCACAAGTGGTGAAAGATTGATGTTTACATGTTCTACAAAACGGTAAATTAAAATCCTCTTTGTGCCTTGTGGCATAAGAATGAATATCAGAATTAACACAAAATAAATTATGAAAAAAAGAAGGAAGATCTTGTATATCATTTTTAGATTTGAACATAAATAAACATGTTTTAAAAATGTTAATTTTATTTTGGGATAATAATGAATATTTAATGAAAAGGGGAACAGACGCTCATATCTGTTTGTGTGTGATATCATTCTGAGAAACCTTTTTTGAATTATCAGTCATTTATTAATATATGTTGAATGTGTCGAAGCCCAAACAATGTTGCAGTAATTAAGATTAAACTATAATAGAGTTAAATGAGAGGAAGGAAGAACAAAAGGACAAACTTTTCTCAAAATACCAAGCATCTTCGTAGATTTCATGCATACCGTATCAATATGTTGTTTCCAATTTAAACAATCATCGATGATGACACCCAAGAATTTAGTACGAGTAACCTGGAAAATTTCAGAGCCATTGATTATAATTCTAGGCTTTTCTTTGGGAAATGTTTTGTTTTTGTTACTAAAAATCATGAAGTTGCATTTTTTTATATTTACACTGTGTCCTAACTTCATGTGATGCGAGTGAGCGTCAGCGACAAAATCAATTCCATGTCTTTATTAGGGCCCGAGCACCTTCAGTGCGAAGGCCCTATTGTATCTGTAGGAATTTTTTTTCTTTCTTCTTTTTTCTTTCTTCTTTTTTCTTTCTTCTGACAAAAGGAAGGCCTTTTTGCCCCCCTTAACGTGCCCAAAAAGTCACCAAATTTTGCATGCAAGTCAGGCCTGGCGAAAAATTTGATATTTAATGGTTTACATTAATGGGCGTGGCAAAATGGCTCAACAGCGCCTCCCGGAAAACTTTGCGCCTCAAGCCCCACAATACGGTTTGACGTACATGCACGAAAATCGCTACACACCTGTATCAGTACACAACTTAAAGAAAAGTCTCTTGGGGTCATGCCCGAAACCGAACAGGATGTCGGCCATTTTGAATAAATGGTGTCATTTTGGCGAAATTTATGCCATTCCTTCAGCAGTTAATTCAGCCCGAACCGTAACGTGCACCCAGGTGTGTTATACATCAAAACGTGCGTCTCCATCCTGCGACTACACGCATTACTTTTCTCTTTCAAAAGCGTTACCGTGGCGACGCTAGACGCCAAAAAGCGCGCCCCCCTTCATCTGATTCGTTCAGACAGAAAAAACTTTGTTCCTCAAGCCCCATAATACATGATGTATAATTTTTTTTCTTTCTTCTTTTTTCTTTCTTCTGACAAAAGGAAGGCCTTTTTGCCCCCCTAAACGTGCCCAAAAAGTCACCAAATTTTGCTTGCAAGCCAGGCCTGGCGATACATTTGATATTTCATGGTTTGCATTAATGGGCGTGGCAAAATGGCTCAACAGCGCCCCCCGGAAAACTTTGTGCCTCAAGCCCCACAATACGGTTTGACGTACATGCACGAAAATCGCTACACACCTGTATCATGTCGCAACTTAAAGAAAAGTCTCTTGGCGCCATGGCCGAAACCGAACAGGAAGTCGGCCATTCTGAATTAATTGTGTAATCTTGGCGCAATTTATGCCATTCCTTCGAGAATTAATACGGCCCGAACCGTAACGTGCACCCAGGTGTGTTATACATCAAAATATGCGTCTCCATCCTGCGAGTACGCGCATTCCTTTTCTCTTTCAAAAGTGTTACCGTGGCGACGCTAGACGCCAACAAGCGCACCCACCCTTCATGTGATTGGTCCATATTTGATAGTTCCCCAAAAGTCACCAAATTTTGCATGCAAGCCAGGCCTGGCGATAAATTTGATATTTCATGGTTTGCATTAATGGGCGTGGCCTAACGGCTCAACAGCGCCCCCTAGAATACTTTTCTCTGCCATAACTTTTGAATGGTTTGACATAAAGAATCGTGGGTGGTGTCATGGGACTCGGTATGGAGTCCTTTACCATAATTGGTGAAAATTAGCCCCGCCCCTTCTTCTGATTGGTTGTCCCTATTTCCTGCTATAACTTTTGAATGGTTTGACATAGGAAGTCGTGGGTGGTGTCTTTTCTGATATGCTTATGGGGGCGGTGGCCGTGAGTGCGAGGGCCCGTTCATCGCTGCTTGCAGCTTTAATTATAATTGGACTGTCCTAACTGGACGCAGCGACGCAGAGTTTTGAGCTGAACATTTGTCGGACGCCCTGCTTCTATTCTCTTCCTGTCGCTCGCGTTGAAAGGCGGTTGAAAGGCGGTTGAAAGACGGTTGAAAGTTGATCATGAGATATAATGAGATATATCATTAATTAATTAAATGTATCATTAATTAATTAAATGTATCGTTAATTAATTAAATGTGTCATTAATTAATTAAATGTATCGTTAATTAATTAAATGTGTCATTAATTAATTAAATACTGAAATAATTAAATATATTTTTTCACTTAAAATGAATTGTATTTTAATTCATTATATACATATTTAAGTCAAATTTTAATTAATTAATGACTCATTTAATGAATGAATGATATATGTAATTCCCATTTTTAATTAATTAATGATGTATTGTATGTACTGATTGGTTCTTTCCCCCCCTGCCAAGCCTCTGGTCCTTAGAGTTTTTACATGATTTAAGCTGGGAGGGGGAGGAGGGCTTAGGAGGCTTAGACTTTAGAATCTTGCTAGCTCTCAAACATTGCATACTATAACTTTAATCTTGAAATACAATTTCAAGAATAAAGTTGAAATTTCGTGAATAAAGTAGAAATTTGAGAATAAAGTCGAAATACATTTTGACTTTTATATCGAAATTGTACTTCAACATTAATCTCGACATTTCGACTTTATTCACGAAATTGCACTTACATCTTCAATGTAAGTGCATTATGAAAAAAAGATCTTCCTCCTCTAAAATATTATTTTTATTTTTCTCCTGCCTGGCCCTGATACTCTTCCGTACTTTAATCATTAAATATTTATTTATCTTGAGATATAATTGGTCTTGTTTCTCTCTCTGCAGGTTTTGTGGTCCTGGCGTTTATAATCCTGGTGATCATCGTCCTGTGTGTGGTTCTGTATTTCCTCAGGAAAGCTTCCAGGGTAACAAACGTCATAACTACAGATGTCTTACTTGCCTTGTCTCATGTTATCCACTGGATTTTGTGTTTGGGTCTCCAGCTTCCGACTTGTTTATGATTTCTTCCCAGACGTACTCTTTCGATCTCCACCGTCCGAGTCCCATGAGCCGCCACAGCGAGCCCACCGGCACCTTCGAGCCCGTTTACCTGGACAACCTGGGTGGGTTTGTGCTTGGGTAATATTTAACGCGTCTTGTCCTTGTACGAGGTGATCCTGACACGAGTGATTTGTTTTTCCTATCTCAGACCAACCGGGCCTTAAAGACGTGATGACAGCGGAGGGTTCACCCCCTCCAGTAGCCAACGGTTCCAGTCTGCCATCAGAAGAAAATGGTCTCAGTGAAGAAACCGGTGAAAAGCCCTTTTTTTTTCTCGTGTTTGTTAGTTATGAGCGATCTTATAAGGGTTGGTCAGATTGTGCTCGTGGTTTATGTCATGTAGGTGAGTTGGATTATTCCCCATTTACCTGCCACTATTACCCCTTTTCCACCAAACCGGTTCCAGGGCTGGTTCTGGTTCACAACTCGTTTAACTTGGAACCAGCTGAGAACCGGTTTGTTTTTCCACAGCTCGGGCACTAAGGGGAGCTCAGTCATGACGTCTCTATAAACGTCAGTTACGTTGCTGCGTTTGTGTGAAAGTTGAAGCAACAACAAGGTATTTGCTCTAATAGAGGGTTTGAATTGACGTCACTTCCCCACTGGACCACGCCCCCTTACTCTGGACCACGTCCCCTTACTGGCACTGAGTGGTAAAAATGTCTGCAACTAGTGGAGAAGACGGGATAACAGCTGATTATCGGCTTAAATTAAAGTCAGTTGGACTTGACAGTGACCCGTACACCAGTGACCAAGAACCAGTGGTCCATGGACATTAATATTCGGTACAGTTACCAAGAACCAGTGGTCCATGGACATTAATATTTGGTACAGTTACCAAGAACCAGTGGTCCATGGACATTAATATTTGGTACAGTGACCAAGAACCAGTGGTCCATGGACATTAATATTTGGTACAGTTACCAAGAACCAGTGGTCCATGGACATTAATATTTGGTACAGTTACCAAGAACCAGTGGTCCATGGACATTAATATTTGGTACAGTTACCAAGAACCAGTGGTCCATGGACATTAATATTTGGTACAGTTACCAAGAACCAGTGGTCCATGGACATTAATATTTGGTACAGTTACCAAGAACCAGTGGTCCATGGACATTAATATTTGGTACAGTTACCCCAAGAACCAGTGGTCCATGGACATTAATATTTGGTACAGTTACCAAGAACCAGTGGTCCATGGACATTAATATTTGGTACAGTTACCAAGAACCAGTGGTCCATGGACATTAATATTTGGAACAGTTACCAAGAATCAGTGGTCCATGGACATTAATATTTGGTACAGTTACCCCAAGAACCAGTGGTCCATGGACATTAATATTTGGTACAGTTACCCCAAGAACCAGTGGTCCATGGACATTAATATTTGGTACAGTTACCAAGAACCAGTGGTCCATGGACATTAATATTTGGTACAGTTACCAAGAACCAGTGGTCCATGGACATTAATATTTGGTACAGTTACCAAGAACCAGTGGTCCATGGACATTAATATTTGGTACAGTTACCAAGAACCAGTGGTCCATGGACATTAATATTTGGTACAGTTACCAAGAACCAGTGGTCCATTGACATTAATATTTGGTACAGTTACCCCAAGAACCAGTGGTCCATGGACATTAATATTTGGTACAGTTACCAAGAACCAGTGGTCCATGGACATTAATATTTGGTACAGTTACCCCAAGAACCAGTGGTCCATGGACATGAATATTTGGTACAGTTACCAAGAACCAGTGGTTCATGGACATTAATATTTGGTACAGTTACCAAGAACCAGTGGTCCAATGACATTAATATTTGGTACAGTTACCAAGAACCAGTGGTTCATGGACATTAATATTTGGTACAGTTCCCAAGAACCAGTGGTCCAATGACATTAATATTTGGTACAGTTACCCCAAGAACCAGTGGTCCATGGACATTAATATTTGGTACAGTTACCCCAAGAACCAGTGGTCCATGGACATTAATATTTGGTACAGTTACCAAGAACCAGTGGTCCATGGACATTAATATTTGGTACAGTTACCCCAAGAACCAGTGGTCCATGGACATTAATATTTGGTACAGTTACCCCAAGAACCAGTGGTCCATGGACATTAATATTTGGTACAGTTACCAAGAACCAGTGGTCCATGGACATTAATATTTGGTACAGTTACCAAGAACCAGTGGTCCATGGACATTAATATTTGGTACAGTTACCAAGAACCAGTGGTCCATGGACATTAATATTTGGTACAGTTACCAAGAACCAGTGGTCCATGGACATTAATATTTGGTACAGTTACCAAGAACCAGTGGTCCATGGACATTAATATTTGGTACAGTTACCCCAAGAACCAGTGGTCCATGGACATTAATATTTGGTACAGTTACCAAGAACCAGTGGTCCATGGACATTAATATTTGGTACAGTTACCAAGAACCAGTGGTCCATGGACATTAATATTTGGTACAGTTACCAAGAACCAGTGGTCCATGGACATTAATATTTGGTACAGTTACCCCAAGAACCAGTGGTCCATGGACATTAATATTTGGTACAGTTACCAAGAACCAGTGGTCCATGGACATTAATATTTGGTACAGTTACCAAGAACCAGTGGTCCATGGACATTAATATTTGGTACAGTTACCAAGAACCAGTGGTCCATGGACATTAATATTTGGTACAGTTACCAAGAACCAGTGGTTCAATTCAATTCAATTCAATTCAATTTTATTTATATAGCGTCTAATACAACAGAGTTGTCTCTAGACGCTTTACAGAGACCCATACCCAGAACATGACCCCCGAGCAGTTATTACATAAACAATGGCAGGTAAAAACTCCCCTAGTGGGAGAAAAACCTTAAGCCAAACAGTGGCAAGGAAAAACTCCCCTTTAGGAGGGAAGAAACCTTGAGCAGGACCAGGCTCATAAGGGGGGACCCTCCTGCCGAGGGCCAGACTGGTGGGTCAGGGACGGCAACAGCACAGCAGGCAGGTGGAAGCAGCAACGGGATGACCAGGGGTGGGGACCGCAGGCCAGCACGCAGCTCCCGAAGCTCTGGCCCAATCAGCAAGTCCCAGGTTGGGGTGCAGGGTCAGGGAAAGACTTGTGCTCCGTAATGCAAGCTACAAGCCACCCACGACCACCTGCAGGACAAAAGAGAGAAAAGGGAGGAGAAGGGGGGGCCAGCAACGGGATGACCAGGGGTGGGGACCGCAGGCCAGCACGCAGCTCCCGAAGCTCCGGCCCAATCAGCAAGTCCCAGGTTGGGGTGCAGGGTCGGGGAAAGACTTGTGCTCCGTAATGCAAGCTACAAGCCACCCACGACCACCTGCAGGTTCCGGTGTCCGGCAAAGGATGCTGCAACATGGACAAAAGAGAGAAAAGGGAGGAGAAGGGGGGGCCAGCACAAGAAACTACAGGAGCGACTCTGACACACTAAAGTTTACACTACCTAGAGATTTACCAACACCAACTAGAGGTTTACTAAACACTAACTATAGGCTTTACTAAACAGAAATGTTTTAAGTTTAGTTTTAAAGGTGGAGGTGGTGTCAGCCCCCTTAACCCAGATTGGAAGTTGGTTCCATAGTAGTGGTGCCTGATAGCAGAACGCCCGCCCTCCAAATCTACATTTAGATACTCTAGGAACTACGAGTAAACCTGCACTCTGAGAACGGAGAGCTCTGACAGGAACATAAGGCACTATCAGGTCTTGTAAATACTGCGGAGCTAAGCCGTTTTGGGCTTTATACGCAAGTAATAGAATTTTAAACTGGATTCTGAATTTTACGGGTAACCAATGGAGCGACGCTAACACTGGAGAGACGTGGTCTCTCCTGCTAATTCCTGTCAGTACTCGTGCTGCTGCATTTTGGATCAGCTGGAGCCTATTCAGCAAATTACGTGGACATCCTGCTAACAACACATTACAGTAATCTAGTCTAGAAGATACAAACGCATGAACTAGTTTTTCTGCATCACTCTGCGAGAGGATTTTCCTAATCTTTGCAATATTACGGAGATGGAAAAAGGCTATTTTACAAACCTGATTGACATATGGTTTAAACGACAAATCCTGATCGAAAATAACACCAAGGTTTCTCACAGTTGCACTGGAAGCCATCGCAACACCATCTAATCCCTTCCTAAGATGCTCTGGACCAAGAATGATAACCTCTGTTTTGCTTCTGCTTCTGTGTGGTCCATGGACATTAATATTTGGTACAGTTACCAAGAACCAGTGGTCCATGGACATTAATATTTGGTACAGTTACCAAGAACCAGTGGTCCATGGACATTAATATTTGGTACAGTTACCAAGAACCAGTGTTCCATGGACATTAATATTTGGTACAGTTACCAAGAACCAGTGGTCCATGGACATTAATATTTGGTACAGTTACCAAGAACCAGTGGTCCATGGACATTAATATTTGGTACAGTTACCCCAAGAACCAGTGGTCCATGGACATTAATATTTGGTACAGTTACCAAGAACCAGTGGTCCATGGACATTAATATTTGGTACAGTTACCCCAAGAACCAGTGGTCCATGGACATTAATATTTGGTACAGTTACCAAGAACCAGTGGTCCATGGACATTAATATTTGGTACAGTTACCCCAAGAACCAGTGGTCCATGGACATTAATATTTGGTACAGTTACCAAGAACCAGTGGTCCATGGACATTAATATTTGGTACAGTTACCAAGAACCAGTGGTCCATGGACATTAATATTTGGTACAGTTACCCCAAGAACCAGTGGTCCATGGACATTAATATTTGGTACAGTTACCAAGAACCAGTGGTCCATGGACATTAATATTTGGTACAGTTACCAAGAACCAGTGGTCCATGGACATTAATATTTGGTACAGTTACCAAGAACCAGTGGTCCATGGACATTAATATTTGGTACAGTTACCAAGAACCTGTGGTCCATGGACATTAATATTTGGTACAGTTACCCCAAGAACCAGTGGTCCATGGACATTAATATTTGGTACAGTTACCAAGAACCAGTGGTCCATGGACATTAATATTTGGTACAGTTACCCCAAGAACCAGTGGTCCATGGACATTAATATTTGGTACAGTTACCAAGAACCAGTGGTCCATGGACATTAATATTTGGTACAGTTACCAAGAACCAGTGGTCCATGGACATTAATATTTGGAACAGTTACCAAGAATCAGTGGTCCATGGACATTAATATTTGGTACAGTTACCCCAAGAACCAGTGGTCCATGGACATTAATATTTGGTACAGTTACCCCAAGAACCAGTGGTCCATGGACATTAATATTTGGTACAGTTACCAAGAACCAGTGGTCCATGGACATTAATATTTGGTACAGTTACCAAGAACCAGTGGTCCATGGACATTAATATTTGGTACAGTTACCAAGAACCAGTGGTCCATGGACATTAATATTTGGTACAGTTACCAAGAACCAGTGGTCCATGGACATTAATATTTGGTACAGTTACCAAGAACCAGTGGTCCATTGACATTAATATTTGGTACAGTTACCCCAAGAACCAGTGGTCCATGGACATTAATATTTGGTACAGTTACCAAGAACCAGTGGTCCATGGACATTAATATTTGGTACAGTTACCCCAAGAACCAGTGGTCCATGGACATGAATATTTGGTACAGTTACCAAGAACCAGTGGTTCATGGACATTAATATTTGGTACAGTTACCAAGAACCAGTGGTCCAATGACATTAATATTTGGTACAGTTACCAAGAACCAGTGGTTCATGGACATTAATATTTGGTACAGTTCCCAAGAACCAGTGGTCCAATGACATTAATATTTGGTACAGTTACCCCAAGAACCAGTGGTCCATGGACATTAATATTTGGTACAGTTACCAATAACCAGTGGTCCATGGACATTAATATTTGGTACAGTTACCCCAAGAACCAGTGGTCCATGGACATTAATATTTGGTACAGTTACCCCAAGAACCAGTGGTCCATGGACATTAATATTTGGTACAGTTACCAAGAACCAGTGGTCCATGGACATTAATATTTGGTACAGTTACCCCAAGAACCAGTGGTCCATGGACATTAATATTTGGTACAGTTACCCCAAGAACCAGTGGTCCATGGACATTAATATTTGGTACAGTTACCAAGAACCAGTGGTCCATGGACATTAATATTTGGTACAGTTACCAAGAACCAGTGGTCCATGGACATTAATATTTGGTACAGTTACCCCAAGAACCAGTGGTCCATGGACATTAATATTTGGTACAGTTATCAAGAACCAGTGGTCCATGGACATTAATATTTGGTACAGTTACCAAGAACCAGTGGTCCATGGACATTAATATTTGGTACAGTTACCAAGAACCAGTGGTCCATGGACATTAATATTTGGTACAGTTACCAAGAACCAGTGGTCCATGGACATTAATATTTGGTACAGTTACCCCAAGAACCAGTGGTCCATGGACATTAATATTTGGTACAGTTACCAAGAACCAGTGGTCCATGGACATTAATATTTGGTACAGTTACCAAGAACCAGTGGTCCATGGACATTAATATTTGGTACAGTTACCAAGAACCAGTGGTCCATGGACATTAATATTTGGTACAGTTACCCCAAGAACCAGTGGTCCATGGACATTAATATTTGGTACAGTTACCAAGAACCAGTGGTCCATGGACATTAATATTTGGTACAGTTACCAAGAACCAGTGGTCCATGGACATTAATATTTGGTACAGTTACCAAGAACCAGTGGTCCATGGACATTAATATTTGGTACAGTTACCAAGAACCAGTGGTTCAATTCAATTCAATTCAATTCAATTTTATTTATATAGCGTCTAATACAACAGAGTTGTCTCTAGACGCTTTACAGAGACCCATACCCAGAACATGACCCCCGAGCAGTTATTACATAAACAATGGCAGGTAAAAACTCCCCTAGTGGGAGAAAAACCTTAAGCCAAACAGTGGCAAGGAAAAACTCCCCTTTAGGAGGGAAGAAACCTTGAGCAGGACCAGGCTCATAAGGGGGGACCCTCCTGCCGAGGGCCAGACTGGTGGGTCAGGGACGGCAACAGCACAGCAGGCAGGTGGAAGCAGCAACGGGATGACCAGGGGTGGGGACCGCAGGCCAGCACGCAGCTCCCGAAGCTCTGGCCCAATCAGCAAGTCCCAGGTTGGGGTGCAGGGTCAGGGAAAGACTTGTGCTCCGTAATGCAAGCTACAAGCCACCCACGACCACCTGCAGGACAAAAGAGAGAAAAGGGAGGAGAAGGGGGGACCAGCAACGGGATGACCAGGGGTGGGGACCGCAGGCCAGCACGCAGCTCCCGAAGCTCCGGCCCAATCAGCAAGTCCCAGGTTGGGGTGCAGGGTCGGGGAAAGACTTGTGCTCCGTAATGCAAGCTACAAGCCACCCACGACCACCTGCAGGTTCCGGTGTCCGGCAAAGGATGCTGCAACATGGACAAAAGAGAGAAAAGGGAGGAGAAGGGGGGGCCAGCACAAGAAACTACAGGAGCGACTCTGACACACTAAAGTTTACACTACCTAGAGATTTACCAACACCAGCTAGAGGTTTACTAAACACTAACTATAGGCTTTACTAAACAGAAATGTTTTAAGTTTAGTTTTAAAGGTGGAGGTGGTGTCAGCCTCCTTAACCCAGATTGGAAGTTGGTTCCATAGTAATGGTGCCTGATAGCAGAACGCCCGCCCTCCAAATCTACATTTAGATACTCTAGGAACTACGAGTAAACCTGCACTCTGAGAACGGAGAGCTCTGACAGGAACATAAGGCACTATCAGGTCTTGTAAATACTGCGGAGCTAAGCCGTTTTGGGCTTTATACGCAAGTAATAGAATTTTAAACTGGATTCTGAATTTTACGGGTAACCAATGGAGCGACGCTAACACTGGAGAGACGTGGTCTCTCCTGCTAATTCCTGTCAGTACTCGTGCTGCTGCATTTTGGATCAGCTGGAGCCTATTCAGCAAATTACGTGGACATCCTGCTAACAACACATTACAGTAATCTAGTCTAGAAGATACAAACGCATGAACTAGTTTTTCTGCATCACTCTGCGAGAGGATTTTCCTAATCTTTGCAATATTACGGAGATGGAAAAAGGCTATTTTACAAACCTGATTGACATATGGTTTAAACGACAAATCCTGATCGAAAATAACACCAAGGTTTCTCACAGTTGCACTGGAAGCCATCGCAACACCATCTAATCCCTTCCTAAGATGCTCTGGACCAAGAATGATAACCTCTGTTTTGCTTCTGCTTCTGTGTGGTCCATGGACATTAATATTTGGTACAGTTACCAAGAACCAGTGGTCCATGGACATTAATATTTGGTACAGTTACCAAGAACCAGTGGTCCATGGACATTAATATTTGCTACAGTTACCAAGAACCAGTGTTCCATGGACATTAATATTTGGTACAGTTACCAAGAACCAGTGGTCCATGGACATTAATATTTGGTACAGTTACCAAGAACCAGTGGTCCATGGACATTAATATTTGGTACAGTTACCCCAAGAACCAGTGGTCCATGGACATTAATATTTGGTACAGTTACCAAGAACCAGTGGTCCATGGACATTAATATTTGGTACAGTTACCCCAAGAACCAGTGGTCCATGGACATTAATATTTGGTACAGTTACCAAGAACCAGTGGTCCATGGACATTAATATTTGGTACAGTTACCCCAAGAACCAGTGGTCCATGGACATTAATATTTGGTACAGTTACCAAGAACCAGTGGTCCATGGACATTAATATTTGGTACAGTTACCAAGAACCAGTGGTCCATGGACATTAATATTTGGTACAGTTACCCCAAGAACCAGTGGTCCATGGACATTAATATTTGGTACAGTTACCAAGAACCAGTGGTCCATGGACATTAATATTTGGTACAGTTACCAAGAACCTGTGGTCCATGGACATTAATATTTGGTACAGTTACCCCAAGAACCAGTGGTCCATGGACATTAATATTTGGTACAGTTACCAAGAACCAGTGGTCCATGGACATTAATATTTGGTACAGTTACCCCAAGAACCAGTGGTCCATGGACATTAATATTTGGTACAGTTACCAAGAACCAGTGGTCCATGGACATTAATATTTGGTACAGTTACCAAGAACCAGTGGTCCATGGACATTAATATTTGGTACAGTTACCAAGAACCAGTGGTCCATGGACATTAATATTTGGTACAGTTACCAAGAACCAGTGGTCCATGGACATTAATATTTGGTACAGTTACCAAGAACCAGTGGTCCATGGACATTAATATTTGGTACAGTTACCCCAAGAACCAGTGGTCCATGGACATTAATATTTGGTACAGTTACCAAGAACCAGTGGTCCATGGACATTAATATTTGGTACAGTTACCAAGAACCAGTGGTCCATGGACATTAATATTTGGTACAGTTACCCCAAGAACCAGTGGTCCATGGACATTAATATTTGGTACAGTTACCAAGAACCAGTGGTCCATGGACATTAATATTTGGTACAGTTACCCCAAGAACCAGTGGTCCATGGACATTAATATTTGGTACAGTTACCAAGAACCAGTGGTCCATGGACATTAATATTTGGTACAGTTACCAAGAACCAGTGGTCCATGGACATTAATATTTGGTACAGTTACCAAGAACCAGTGGTCCATGGACATTAATATTTGGTACAGTTACCCCAAGAACCAGTGGTCCATGGACATTAATATTTGGTACAGTTACCCCAAGAACCAGTGGTCCATGGACATTAATATTTGGTACAGTTACCAAGAACCAGTGGTCCATGGACATTAATATTTGGTACAGTTACCCCAAGAACCAGTGGTCCATGGACATTAATATTTGGTACAGTTACCAAGAACCAGTGGTCCATGGACATTAATATTTGGTACAGTTACCCCAAGAACCAGTGGTCCATGGACATTAATATTTGGTACAGTTACCAAGAACCAGTGGTCCATGTACATTAATATTTGGTACAGTTACCAAGAACCAGTGGTCCATGGACATTAATATTTGGTACAGTTACCAAGAACCAGTGGTCCATGGACATTAATATTTGGTACAGTTACCAAGAACCAGTGTTCCATGGACATTAATATTTGGTACAGTTACCAAGAACCAGTGGTCCATGGACATTAATATTTGGTACAGTTACCAAGAACCAGTGGTCCATGGACATTAATATTTGGTACAGTTACCCCAAGAACCAGTGGTCCATGGACATTAATATTTGGTACAGTTACCCCAAGAACCAGTGGTCCATGGACATTAATATTTGGTACAGTTACCAAGAACCAGTGGTCCATGGACATTAATATTTGGTACAGTTACCAAGAACCAGTGGTCCATGGACATTAATATTTGGTACAGTTACCAAGAACCAGTGGTCCATGGACATTAATATTTGGTACAGTTACCCCAAGAACCAGTGGTCCATGGACATTAATATTTGGTACAGTTACCCCAAGAACCAGTGGTCCATGGACATTAATATTTGGTACAGTTACCAAGAACCAGTGGTCCATGGACATTAATATTTGGTACAGTTACCCCAAGAACCAGTGGTCCATGGACATTAATATTTGGTACAGTTACCAAGAACCAGTGGTCCATGGACATTAATATTTGGTACAGTTACCAAGAACCAGTGGTCCATGGACATTAATATTTGGTACAGTTACCAAGAACCAGTGGTCCATGGACATTAATATTTGGTACAGTTACCCCAAGAACCAGTGGTCCATGGACATTAATATTTGGTACAGTTACCAAGAACCAGTGGTCCATGGACATTAATATTTGGTACAGTTTCCAAGAACCAGTGGTCCATGGACATTAATATTTGGTACAGTTACCCCAAGAACCAGTGGTCCATGGACATTAATATTTGGTACAGTTACCAAGAACCAGTGGTCCATGGATATTAATATTTGGTACAGTTACCAAGAACCAGTGGTCCATGGACATTAATATTTGGTACAGTTTCCAAGAACCAGTGGTCCATGGACATTAATATTTGGTACAGTTACCCCAAGAACCAGTGGTCCATGGACATTAATATTTGGTACAGTTACCAAGAACCAGTGGTCCATGGACATTAATATTTGGTACAGTTACCAAGAACCAGTGGTCCATGGACATTAATATTTGGTACAGTTACCAAGAACCAGTGGTCCATGGACATTAATATTTGGTACAGTTACCAAGAACCAGTGGTCCATGGACATTAATATTTGGTACAGTTACCAAGAACCAGTGGTCCATGGACATTAATATTTGGTACAGTTACCAAGAACCAGTGGTCCATGGACATTAATATTTGGCCACCAATCCAGTTTCCTGATATTTATATGTACTTAATTTCTACGCCGGGGAAATACACGAAGCAAAGCTTGAAGGCTTACAAAAGTCTTGACGCTTGGTCCGACTTCAAGGCAGGATTTGTTGGTGAGATTAAAGTGATGAGGACACCGAACTTTATGATTTGACCGTTTAACGTTAGCTACCCAAAAATCCAACATTACCTGATACAAAATGGGAACCACAAATTCACGTTTCGGTGCGATCCATTTGTCTCTCTTAAGCGTATTTTTTGGCAGTGTAAAACGATAACTCAGATTTCTTGCTAAATCTATGAGTACAGTCGATCACACAACAGCTCTTTCCCATTTGAGATGTTTTCCAGTTGCTCAAACTGAAAGTTTACGCTGACACTCAGTCTTTCTGTCACTCAGTCTTTCTGACACTCAGTCTTTCTGACACTCAGTCTTTCTGACACTCAGTCTTTCTGTCACTCAGTCTTTCTGACACTCAGTCTTTCTGCAATTAAAGCAATTAAAAATGATATTTTGTGGCTGAACGACACTCTGGTTAAGGTCTGGTTAAGTTAATGCACCACTTATGATCGGTAAGTAGGAAACGCTTGTGGTTTTTGCTAAAAATAATAATTTCACATCCGCTACGCCACCTCCGTCGTCATGGCGACAGCAAACAACATGGTTAAATACTCAAACTTACGTTAAATACTAGAAAACACGGTTAAATACTCGCCGTCAAAGTAGTGTTAAAAATCATCAAAACACCATTAAAACACTGTTAAAACAGCGTTAAAAACGTGATACAAGTTAAGTGTAATTCTTATACACTTTCTTTATTGTTGTCTGTATTGGGCAGGACTAATCGTTGTTGCCTTCTCTTCTGTTTCTTCAGCAGCTCCTGAGGAGCAGCCAGACTCCCACCAAGCTGACGGCATCATTGACCCTCTGAGTAGTGCCAACTGGTTTTTTGATGCTCCAGAGGAACAGCAGAATGAAAACAACAACAACCCATGTAAGATCACAACGGGACATTCCTTAAAACGTAGATAACAGTCCCACACGCTGGCTCTCCCTCGTTGAGCAGCTGAACGTCAGGTGTTGAAGTTCTGAAGGAGGATAAATAAACTGTATTGTTACTTATGTTTACCCAGTGATTTGCTGCAGGCTGTTTTGAAGCAGCTGTGGATCTTAAAGCCAGAATGTCAAGAATCGAATGGATTCGATTCCGATTCTTAACATTCAAAATTGATTATCAAGATTTGATTCGATTCAATCCGATATTGATTTGGGTTAGTTTTATTAAAACTGTTTTTTCAGCTGTTGCATGAATTATATGACTGTAGTTCTGCAACATATGAATAGCCTACTAGTATTATATTGAGATTCAACAGCTAGTATTGCAGCTAATGAAGCCGTAAGGACCAATCAGCTCCCAGAATGTAAGGACCAATCAACTCTCAGAATGGAAGGACCAATCAGCTCCAGAATGTAAGGACCAATCAGCTCCCAGAATGGAAGGACCAATCAGCTCCCAGAATGGAAGGACCAATCAGCTCCAGAATGGAAGGACCAATCAGCTCCCAGAATGGAAGGACCAATCAGCTCCAGAATGGAAGGACCAATCAGCTCCCAGAATGTAAGGACCAATCAGCTCCCAGAATGGAAGGACCAATCAATCAGCTCCCAGAATGTAAGGACCAATCAGCTCCCAGAATGGAAGGACCAATCAATCAGCTCCCAGAATGTAAGGACCAATCAGCTCCCAGAATGGAAGGACCAATCAATCAGCTCCCAGAATGTAAGGACCAATCAGCTCCCAGAATGGAAGGACCAATCAATCAGCTCCCAGAATGGAAGGACCAATCAGCTCCAGAATGGAAGGACCAATCAATCAGCTCCAGAATGGAAGGACCAATCAATCAGCTCCCAGAATCGAAGGACCAATCAGCTCCCAGAATGTAAGGACCAATCAGCTCCCAGAATGTAAGGACCAATCAATCAGCTCCAGAATGGAAGGACCAATAAGCTCCAGAATGGAAGGACCAATCAATCAGCTCCAGAATGGAAGGACCAATCAGCTCCCAGAATGGAAGGACCAATCAGCTCCAGAATGTAAGGACCAATCAATCAGCTCCAGAATGTAAGGACCAATCAATCAGCTCCAGAATGGAAGGACCAATCAGCTCCAGAATGGAAGGACCAATCAATCAGCTCCAGAATGGAAGGACCAATCAGCTCCCAGAATGGAAGGACCAATCAGCTCCCAGAATGGAAGGACCAATCGGCTCCAGAATGGAAGGATCAATCAATCAGCTCCAGAATGGAAGGACCAATCAATCAGCTCCAGAATGGAAGGACCAATCAATCAGCTCCAGAATGGAAGGACCAATCAATCAGCTCCAGAATGGAAGGACCAATCAGCTCCAGAATGGAAGGACCAATCAGCTCCAGAATGGAAGGACCAATCAGCTCCAGAATGGAAGGACCAATCAATCAGCTCCAGAATGGAAGGACCAATCAGCTCCCAGAATGGAAGGACCAATCAGCTCCAGAATGGAAGGACCAATCAGCTCCAGAATGGAAGGACCAATCAATCAGCTCCAGAATGGAAGGACCAATCAGCTCCCAGAATGGAAGGACCAATCAGCTCCAGAATGGAAGGACCAATCAGCTCCAGAATGGAAGGATCAATCAATCAGCTCCAGAATGGAAGGACCAATCAGCTCCAGAATGGAAGGACCAATCAGCTCCCAAAATGGAAGGACCAATCAGCTCCAGAATGGAAGGACCAATCAGCTCCCAGAATGGAAGGACCAATCAATCAGCTCCAGAATGGAAGGACCAATCAGCTCCAGAATGGAAGGACCAATTAGCTCCAGAATGGAAGGACCAATCAGCTCCAGAATGGAAGGATCAATCAGCTCCAGAATGGAAGGACCAATCAGCTCCAGAATGGAAGGACCAATCAGCTCCCAGAATGGAAGGATCAATCAGCTCCAGAATGGAAGGACCAATCAGCTCCATAATGGAAGGACCAATCAGCTCCAGAATGGAAGGACCAATCAGCTCCATAATGGAAGGACCAATCAGCTCCAGAATGGAAGGACCAATCAGCTCCAGAATGGAAGGACCAATCAGCTCCATAATGGAAGGACCAATCAGCTCCAGAATGGAAGGACCAATCAATCAGCTCCAGAATGGAAGGACCAATCAGCTCCAGAATGGAAGGACCAATCAATCAGCTCCAGAATGGAAGGATCAATCAGCTCCAGAATGGAAGGACCAATCAGCTCCATAATGGAAGGACCAATCAGCTCCAGAATGGAAGGACCAATCAGCTCCATAATGGAAGGACCAATCAGCTCCAGAATGGAAGGACCAATCAGCTCCAGAATGGAAGGACCAATCAGCTCCATAATGGAAGGACCAATCAGCTCCAGAATGGAAGGACCAATCAGCTCCAGAATGGAAGGACCAATCAGCTCCATAATGGAAGGACCAATCAGCTCCAGAATGGAAGGACCAATCAATCAGCTCCAGAATGGAAGGACCAATCAGCTCCAGAATGGAAGGACCAATCAATCAGCTCCAGAATGGAAGGATCAATCAGCTCCAGAATGGAAGGACCAATCAGCTCCATAATGGAAGGACCAATCAGCTCCAGAATGGAAGGACCAATCAGCTCCATAATGGAAGGACCAATCAGCTCCAGAATGGAAGGACCAATCAATCAGCTCCAGAATGGAAGGACCAATAAGCTCCAGAATGGAAGGACCAATCAATCAGCTCCAGAATGGAAGGACCAATCAGCTCCCAGAATGGAAGGACCAATCAGCTCCAGAATGTAAGGACCAATCAATCAGCTCCAGAATGTAAGGACCAATCAATCAGCTCCAGAATGGAAGGACCAATCAGCTCCAGAATGGAAGGACCAATCAATCAGCTCCAGAATGGAAGGACCAATCAGCTCCCAGAATGGAAGGACCAATCAGCTCCCAGAATGGAAGGACCAATCGGCTCCAGAATGGAAGGATCAATCAATCAGCTCCAGAATGGAAGGACCAATCAATCAGCTCCAGAATGGAAGGACCAATCAATCAGCTCCAGAATGGAAGGACCAATCAATCAGCTCCAGAATGGAAGGACCAATCAGCTCCAGAATGGAAGGACCAATCAGCTCCAGAATGGAAGGACCAATCAGCTCCAGAATGGAAGGACCAATCAATCAGCTCCAGAATGGAAGGACCAATCAGCTCCCAGAATGGAAGGACCAATCAGCTCCAGAATGGAAGGACCAATCAGCTCCAGAATGGAAGGACCAATCAATCAGCTCCAGAATGGAAGGACCAATCAGCTCCCAGAATGGAAGGACCAATCAGCTCCAGAATGGAAGGACCAATCAGCTCCAGAATGGAAGGATCAATCAATCAGCTCCAGAATGGAAGGACCAATCAGCTCCAGAATGGAAGGACCAATCAGCTCCCAAAATGGAAGGACCAATCAGCTCCAGAATGGAAGGACCAATCAGCTCCCAGAATGGAAGGACCAATCAATCAGCTCCAGAATGGAAGGACCAATCAGCTCCAGAATGGAAGGACCAATTAGCTCCAGAATGGAAGGACCAATCAGCTCCAGAATGGAAGGATCAATCAGCTCCAGAATGGAAGGACCAATCAGCTCCAGAATGGAAGGACCAATCAGCTCCCAGAATGGAAGGATCAATCAGCTCCAGAATGGAAGGACCAATCAGCTCCATAATGGAAGGACCAATCAGCTCCAGAATGGAAGGACCAATCAGCTCCATAATGGAAGGACCAATCAGCTCCAGAATGGAAGGACCAATCAGCTCCAGAATGGAAGGACCAATCAGCTCCATAATGGAAGGACCAATCAGCTCCAGAATGGAAGGACCAATCAATCAGCTCCAGAATGGAAGGACCAATCAGCTCCAGAATGGAAGGACCAATCAATCAGCTCCAGAATGGAAGGATCAATCAGCTCCAGAATGGAAGGACCAATCAGCTCCATAATGGAAGGACCAATCAGCTCCAGAATGGAAGGACCAATCAGCTCCATAATGGAAGGACCAATCAGCTCCAGAATGGAAGGACCAATCAATCAGCTCCAGAATGGAAGGACCAATCAGCTCCAGAATGCTGATAGAACTGCTTTCAGAAACATTGTGGAGCAGAATTACCAAACAGATCCAAGGAGGAAACAAAGACGCAGGAAATCAGTTTTATTTTTTCCCACATTTCGTTTCCGTCCATTTCGGTTTTTAATTTTTGAGAATTTGATTTTTAGTATTTTATGCAAATATAACCCCAAGACGGTATATAAAGTAATGAAATAAAGACAATGTATGCAATTAAACATATTTAAAGGCAAACATATGGCACCAGTTATTCTGGTGTCCCACAAAACATTCCTTTTTTTGGGCATAAACAAAAAAATACCAAAAGTTGTAATGTAATGATTTAAAAAAATCGATCTTCAGACATACAAATGGATTTTTAGGGATTAATATGAGAATCGATTTAGAAACGGAAAATTGATTTTTTCAACACAGGCCTACCAGATACACCAAGAAAAGTGCACAAATTACAAAACCAAAAGTTGGTGCATATGTCCAAGTCTGAAAACACCAGCAGTGTAATGTTTAGGAACACTTGTAGCGCCACCTGCAACAGGAAATATGCTTTTTATTATGGTTTGCATCGTCTTAGACACCTCAGATTTTCTAAAAAAAAACCTAAAAGGCGAATATTCCAAACTTCTGCTACAGACCAGTTAACCATTTGCTGTCATGTGTTATATGTGTAACACTGTTTTATTTGTGTAAATATATCACAATGTTGAAAAAATTTAGATGTGCCCACCCTGTCATGGTCCATTCCATCATGGAAACATCGATGACAGGGTGGACTATGACAAGGTGGATGTTTATTGCTACTTTTAGCTTCTAATATGCACATGTTGGGTCTTCAGCTAGCAAAGGGATTGAGTGTTGAAGGTGACTGTATACTGATTATCAAATATATTTTAAATTTCTGATTAGTCTAAAAATAATAAATGAGAGTCTGGACACGTTAAGCTTGAAGACACCCAACTACAAACAAATATTAAAGCTGCAAGCAGCGATGAACGGGCCCTCCACCCTTGTGCACGTCCAGGCTGCAGTGGAAGCTTGTATGACTTGCATGTAGATTCTTCAGGCCTGGACATTTAGCGAATGAAACCAGCCACGACTCTCTGTATCAAACCATTCAAAAGTTATGGCAGAAAGTAGGAACTATCAGATATCGACCAATCAGAAGCAGGGGCGGGGCTAATTTGCACCAATTAAGGTGAAGAACTCAAAACCGATGACACCACCCACCAGTCTTTATGTCAAACCATTCAAAGGTTATGGCAGAAAGTAGGAACTATCAAATATGGACCAATCAGATAAGAGGGGGTGCGCTTTGTGGTGTCTAGCGTCGCCACGGTAACGCTTTTGAAAGAGAAAAGTAATGCGCGTAGTCGCAGGATGGAGACGCACATTTTGATGTATAACACACCTGGGTGCACGTTTCAATTCAATTCAATTTTATTTATATAGCGTCTAATACAACAGATGTTGTCTCTAGACGCTTTCCAGAGAACCAGAACATGAACATAAACATGAATATAAACATAAACCCCCGAGCAATTATTATATAAACAATGGCAGGTAAAAACTCCCATAGTGGGAGAAAAGTCTTAAGCCAAACAGTGGCAAGAAAAACTCCCCTTTAGGAGGGAAGAAACCTTGAGCAGGACCAGGCTCATAAGGGGGGACCCTCCTGCCGAAGGCCAGAGTGGGGGAGTCGCGGGCGTCAGCAGCACAGCAGGCAGGTGGAAGCAGCAATGGGATGACCAGAGGGGGGGGGGGGGGGCGTCAGCGGCAAACAGCAGACATCCACGTAGGCAGGTGGAAGCAGCAACGGGATGACCGGGGATGGGGGGGGGGACCGGGACCGCAGGCCAGAACGCAGCTCCCGAGGCTCCGGCCTGCAAACATGCACAAAAGAGAAAAAAGGGCGGCCGGTACAAGAAACTACAGGAACGATGGACAAAAATGATAGCTATGAGATATTTATAATAAACAAAAATGGTAATGGAGAAGAGAGGCAGGGAAAAGGAGAGGAGAATAAGGGTGAGAGGCACCGCCCAGCGGATCATGTCGGTCCCCCCTGCAGCATAGACCTATAGCAGCATATCTACCACCAAGCTATATTTGGGACTAACTATTATAGTCTTGCACGTTACGGTTCGGGCCGTATTAACTGCCGAAGGAATGGTATAAATTGCGCCAAAATTACACGATTAATTCAAAATTGCCGACTTCCTGTTGGGTTTCGGCCATAGAGACTTTTCTTTAATTTGCTACTAGATACAGGTGTGTGCCGATTTTCCTGCATGTACGTCAAACCGTATTGTGGGGCTTGAGGCACAAAGTTTTCTAGGGGGCGCTGTTGAGCCGTTAGGCCACGCCCATTAATGCAAACCATTAAATATAATTTTTTTTGCCAGGCCTGGCTTGCATGCAGAATTTGGTGACTTTTGGGGCACGTTTAGGGGGAAAAAAGGCCCTCATTTCGTCAGAAAAATAAAAATAAAAACGAGAAAAATTCCTACAGATACATTAGGGCCTTCGCACTGTCAGTGCTCGGGCCTTATTGATGAAAATTGTAAAATGTAAGGCAGGAATTTGATGTATTTGTAGCAGTTGACCCAACCCCTCACCCGATTTGACTGCTGTCATACCATTGAATGAAGGACAAAACAATAACAATCATCCATAGATATGGGCCAGTAGGGCCCTACTCTACCTACTAGTAGGCGCAGGAGGCTGTTATCGCCCCTTTCTATGGCTAACCCCATGTTATTAATGCTTGCTATGGAGCTCACACCTCATTATCGCCCTTTTCTATGGCTAGAAAATGAACCTATTGTATTATTGAATTATCAAGGACACTTTTGTGTTTTTGTGTTTAGAAATGTTAAAGATATTAAAAGAAAACCATAACACAATGAGGAAAATACTGTGGCGAACAAGTCGTGCCCAGAGCGTGTCTCGAACCACAGTCAACTGCACTAACCAGTCTCCCAGACCACAGTCAACTGCACTAACCAGTCTCCCAGACCACAGTCAACTGCACTAACCAGTCTCCCAGACCACAGTCAACTGCACTAACCAGTCTCCCAGACCACAGTCGACTGCACTAACAAGTCGGCCAAATGCTGATGTGTTGCCCAGGCGGGCAAGGCCTTATCTATCTGTGGTCGTTACACTATGTTCCAAAAAGTATTATTTTTAATGGACAAGATCCGGGATTTTACATTGAATTCTATTGTTCAGGTTTTAAAATTCTAGCTAAATACATAAAAAAGGGAGGTGAGGTGTGAGCTTCACAACAAAACTTCTGTGCCTACTGAGCATTAATAACATGGGGTTAACCATAGAAAGGGGCGATAATGAGGTGTGAGCTCCATAGCAAGCATTAATAACATGGGGCTCCCCATAGAAAGGGGCGATAACAGCCTCCTGCGCCTACTAGTAGGTAGAGTAGGGCCCTACTGGCCCATATCCAGGGGTTAATTTGTGCAGGATCCTGCCGGAACAGGATCCGGCACCTCTCGATTTTGGCCTCCCTGTGTTCCGGGACTTATTTGGGCAGATCCGGCACCTCTCGTATTGTAGCAGACCTTGGATTTGAAGAAAGGTAGAGAGTCTCGACTGATGCGTAAGGTTTGTTTTATTGAAGTCGCATCCAGAATCATGCCGACAGAGTCCTTACGACACCGTGAAAACTATATAGAAAAAGGATACAAACAATTCATAAAACTAGTTTCCACAGCGCGTATAAAAAACTCATAAATTAAACAGTTCTTAATTTAATAATACAATGTTAAAAACATACACAACTATATCAAATTGTCAAAGGAAACAACCAGAAAACAAAACAAACATCGTACCTCGCTGCGCTCTCCAAGGAATGCAAAACAAAAACTGCTTTCCTCTCGCACAAACAGGCCCTGAAAGGGTGATTGTCTATTCGTCACCATTAACACCAAAAATGTATAGACTGACCGGGACAGAGCCACAGATGACAAAAACCCGATCCTGTATGACAGGCCCGGGGAAGTTCTGTGTACCCGGCTGCCACGAAGCCAGCTGATCATCAAGGCCGCGGGGCCGCCCACCGGACCTTTTCAATCATGCGGGCGGATTTCCGGTCAATTTACATCCAAATCATATCAAATAAATACAAAATACAATATATATGAAAGAAATTACAATTTTAAGACACATCCAAAGAATAATCAACTGAAATTATACTCATAACAAATCCCATCTTTATCATAAAGAAAAAATGTATCAACTAAACAAATTGGCCCAATACGGTCCTTTACACTCCCACCAATCATTCAATCCGAAACCTTTCCATATTTATGAATGATTTAAGTCTTCAGGACCATTTAATCCTTAAAACGTGCAAATTAACATGGTTTACTATGCTAAGGGCCAAATGTACATGTCTGCGTACGCATGTTTCCCATGTCATTGTTCACTTTCCAGGAGCAGCACCAATTTTTGAACTGCTCTCTCCATGATGGTGAGCTTTTCTCCTCAACAACCTCACTCATCCTCGCCAGCAGCTCATCCCTCTCTTGAGTGAGCTGTTCAATCTCATCCTCAAGATGTCGTACCTTATTAGCTCCATGTTTCTTCAGGGCTTGATATTGTACAACAAAGTCCTTTGTTTTCTCACCCAGTTCCGTCTCTACGGTGCAAAGCATGTCCCCCGTGTGGTGACACTCCGCTATGACAGTGTTTTGCTCTCTGATCAGTTCCTCACACTGGTTTCTCAACTCCTGGTTCAGGTTTTGATGCTCCTCGCTGTGCTGGGAGTTTTGGTCTTGGGTTGAACTGGTAAGTGGCTCTACATCTTGATCTTGCCGGTCATGATCAATGACCATTACACCTTCAGTAGAAGCACCAGCCATGGCCATTTGCATCTCATGGGTTTTGAACTCCAGCTCCTCTTTTCCCATTTGAAAGTCTTCTTTGGCTCTCTCCAGCTCTGCCTCAAGCTCACCCTTCACATTACTGATCAGAGTGAGCTCATCCTGCGACATGGTGTTCTGGGTTTGAAGATCATCAAGTGTTGCTGTTACCTCGCTGATCTCTCTTTCTTCTCCTTCGCCATTACTGGAGTCATCTTGACTGGCTCTAGACAGCTCCAGCATTTTGGCAATCTCAGAACCACGGGCAGGTTCCTCATCTTCCTCTTGATCATCCTGCAGGAAGCTTTCTTTGAGGGCAGGCTGCTCAGTCAGCTCCTCGTGGAGCATCAGGAGACGTTCCCTCTTGATCTCACAGTCCTCTTCCAGAGCTCTCGTTTCCTCCTCGTGCTGCAGACTCTTCTGAGCCAGCTCCTGGTGTCTGCATTGGGATTCCTCAATGGTGGTTTCTAGGACTTTGATCTTCCTTTGCCTGTCGAGGTGAGGATTTGCGGCTCCTATTATACTCCAACCCAGCTCAGTTTTCTGTGCAAATGGTTCATTCTCACTGCCTCTAACAACTTCAAGGGGTGCTAAGGCTGAAGGACAGTCGTATCCAATCAACAGCCCTACCTCACATTCTTGAAGCGCTGGCAACTTGTTGGCAAGATGTTTGAGATGTGGCCATTGCAATGCTGTGGTCTTTGTTGGAATAGAGGACGTATCAACAGGGATAAAGTCACGTGTGTATGCTTGTCGTAGTTGCAAATGGTTTCCACGATTAAAGCTTCGAACTTGCAAACCACAGACGCTTTGACTTGGTATTACTGTATCTATGGCAATCATTGTACTGAGTTTTAACTGGAGTGGTCGGGTCATAACATTTAGCTCTTTGATAAGACTTTCCAAGACAAAGGATGAATCACTCTGCGTATCAAGAAGAGCGTATGTGAGAATTTCCTTCTGAGGGTCTCCATTGAATGACAAGAAGACTGGGACGATACTAGAAGTGGCAGACGCCTTACGGATGAGTCTATGTGACAGAGCTTCATGAACTTCCGTACTTGGTTCTTCTTCTGTGGGAGCATCTTCTGCTGTGTCTCCACTCTGCCTTTCTCCCACCATGTGCAGGCAAGTGGGATGTCGTCGACCACACACTCCACAGATATGTCTAGTTCTACACTCCTTTGCAAAGTGTCCTTTGCGTAAACATCCAAAGCAAAGACGATTTTGATGTATAAATGATCTTTTTTCTCCCATTGACTGAGATGCAAAGAGAGGGCACTTAGCGATGCCATGCAGCTCTTCCTTACAGACAATGCATGGTAGCCTTGACTAAGGAACAGAGTCAGAAAAATGTTCTGACATCTTGAATGTCTGATTTTTAGCTTGGGCATTAGTGCTAAGGGACTTTACTCCTTTGGGAAATGTATCATCTGATGATCTAGCGCTAAACAAGAAGGGTGAGGCAATAGGATTACAGGCTATGCGAGCCTCCTTCTGCACAAACTCAGCAAAGTGTTCAAAGCTTGGATACTCTTCAGATTTATCAAGCTCTTCCACAGCAATTCTGCTCCATTTGCGCACAACCCAGTCTGGTAACTTCTTCAAAAGCTTATGATTTTCTTCGCTGTCATTTAAGATAGACAGCCCTTTAACATGAGGCATGGCCTCTACACAGCCTTTTAGAAAGTCCGAAAAATCTCTGAGAGCAAGGGGGTCGTTTGGACCTATTTTAGGCCATTTCATCAGCTTATCTCGAAAAGCTTTCTGAACAACGAATGGATTGCCGTACCTGTCCTTTAAAACAGACCAGGCACCTTTATAAGCATCTTCAGAGCTCCGATAGAAGAATCCCTCTACAGCTTTACGTGCCTCACCAGCAAGGTAGCTTTTCAGATACAGCATTTTTTCGCTTGCAGGAATAGGTTTAGAGTCAATCAAAGTTGTAAATGACACCTTAAAGTCCACAAATTTCAAAGGATCCCCAGCGAATGTGGTAGGCTCAGGAACAGGAAGGCGATTTAAGGAGAGTGAATTTGCGATTGTTTCAGCAAAGATGGCTACTGTGTCTAGATGACTATTCAAATTCATAGGCGGAGTCACTCTAACAGGGTCTGGATTGTAAGGCTCATCAGCAGCATCCCCTTCAATTTGATTGTATGTTTGAACACGAGCTGCAGCCACTTTAACATCCATTTCGACTTCCATCAGTTTCAACCTTGTTTTCTCCTCTTGCAATTTCAAGTCAACTTCCGCCTGCTTTTGCTTTAATTGTACCAAAAGTTGTGACTCATGGAGTTTCCAATCACTCTCCAGTTTGCTAAGTTTGGCTTGCTGGACTTGTATCTCCAGCATTGCTTTTGCTTGCTCGCATTTAGCTGCAAGATCTGCTTCTGCATCTGCTCGTTTTGAGGCTCTAGAAATGACTGACAAGTTATCTTCCCTTTCATCAAAAACAGTCTCGGTGTTAGTTCCGCCAAAGATCGACCCATGATCATCTCGATTTAAAATCATTCTCACTCTTTGTTTCTCAGTTTCAGGGTTAAAGGTGTTTTGATTAAGGCCTCTGTCCAGTCGTCTACTCACGAGGTCAGCGATCTCTGTAGTCAGCGTATTACAAGAATCCATTTTCTGTATAATGTCAGGAGTATTAAGAGAGTTTCGCAGGAGTGGTCCGTAATTTTGGCTTACTCGATCATATCCACCTTGAACTTGTTTGTTTATATCTTCCAAATCCTCCCTGACACAGAATTTCTTAAGCTTTGTCCTGGCTTCTTTAGCCATCTGCTTCCAGGATTCATAAGCCTTTATGAATGCCGTTATGTGCCATTTAGCTCCTGCTTCACGCATTTGTTTACCCTTTTCTGTGAGCTGCCGCTCACGGCCACTAGGGGTCGGTTCTTGTGCGTCATTAGGCTTTTCATTTTGATTTCCCTCCTTTGATGACATTATTTAATATGATTGATCACTTGACTTGACTAAATGCAAAATAATGAACTATAATATGAATGTAGCTCAGGTTACGATTTAAGCATTAAAACCCCCTACAGAAATGTATTACCAGAAACAAAACCGAATCATGTAGTCTGAGGAGAATTAAGCTCACTATTTAACATTCAATAGGCTAAATCTTTACCATAGACTACGATTTAATCCAAAAATTATTAACATCGGATTTCACAAGGTCAACATATCAGTTAACTGCTCATCATTTACATAGACCGTCCATATAAAATCAAGTTTCAATCACAAACATTTGAATATTTTCACGTGGCAAACACATTCAAAATATCATTAAGCAATTGTTACATTTGTTTTCTGAAAGTCCATTCCACCCTTTTCAGTCCGTTTGGGAATAATCCTTTTCAAGGTTCAGTTCGTCGGGTGCATTTATTAAACACCGTCTCTCACCATGCTGGGTTCGCTGCTCACGCCGTTGACGTTTCACTCACCACGCCGAGTTTTCACTGTAGCAGACCTTGGATTTGAAGAAAGGTAGAGAGTCTCGACTGATGCGTAAGGTTTGTTTTATTGAAGTCGCATCCAGAATCATGCCGACAGAGTCCTTACGACACCGTGAAAACTATATAGAAAAAGGATACAAACAATTCATAAAACTAGTTTCCACAGCGCGTATAAAAAACTCATAAATTAAACAGTTCTTAATTTAATAATACAATGTTAAAAACATACACAACTATATCAAATTGTCAAAGGAAACAACCAGAAAACAAAACAAACATCGTACCTCGCTGCGCTCTCCAAGGAATGCAAAACAAAAACTGCTTTCCTCTCGCACAAACAGGCCCTGAAAGGGTGATTGTCTATTCGTCACCATTAACACCAAAAATGTATAGACTGACCGGGACAGAGCCACAGATGACAAAAACCCGATCCTGTATGACAGGCCCGGGGAAGTTCTGTGTACCCGGCTGCCACGAAGCCAGCTGATCATCAAGGCCGCGGGGCCGCCCACCGGACCTTTTCAATCATGCGGGCGGATTTCCGGTCAATTTACATCCAAATCATATCAAATAAATACAAAATACAATATATATGAAAGAAATTGCAATTTTAAGACACATCCAAAGAATAATCAACTGAAATTATACTCATAACAAATCCCATCTTTATCATAAAGAAAAAATGTATCAACTAAACAAATTGGCCCAATACGGTCCTTTACACGTATATATATAAAACAATAATAATATAAAAAAGTTTTTTAATGTATAAAAAATAATAATATGCATAAATTCATTTACAGAACAAATCCCAAGAATTTCATGTTGTTTATAAAGATTTAACGTCATTTGAAAGAGTCGGAGATTTGTTGATGCAATGAAAAGATGGGCCAGCAAACCACGCCCCCGACCAAAAAAACTTTGGAAATTTGCTGGATCTGCGGAGCCAGCAGCGAGCAACGCAAACATGTCAAAAAGACAGCTGAATTTACTGTCTTTTTTCAAAAAAGAAGGAAGAGTTGCATGATTCTTCAAAACGAATCAGAAAAGCAACAAGCGGCGATGAGGGCAGCTGCAGCACAATCAATGTGCTCCTTGCGCCGCGGAGCACATACACATGAACGGATTTGTGTTGGTTGCTGTGGATTATGTTCTCACTACAAATAAAAAAAAACGGGCTGAAGCCCCCCCAAATTTGATCTCAGCCCCCCCAAAATTAAGAGGACATTTTTCCTTTTCCAATGATACCAATATTGTGTTTGTACAATTTAAAACGGCGTTAATTTGGGGCTGATGCAGCCGTTCTCTGCCTGCAGTCACTGCACTTTGTCCAGCAATGTCCCGCCCACAGCACCATCTGATTGGTTACACACAGAGACAGGCACGGGAAACAGCCAATCAGCGGTGAAGGCTGTGCATGCTCTGTGCTCACACACAAACAGAGTAGCGGAGAATAAGTTTAGCCTGGTAGAGAAGCTCCGGATCTATGTTTCCAAGGTAAGTTGAGGCAGCAGACACCCTATTATTGTCATTCTAGCTTTCCAAAGTGCACCAGATTGATGCATTTAAATGCATTATAAATGCATTATGCTCAAAAAATTTGAGCCCCCCCCCCCCCGAACCCCCCCCCCCCACAAATTAAGCACTGCCCATATCTATGGGATGATTGTTATCGTTTTGTCCTTTATTCAATGGTATGACAGCAGTCTAATCGGGTGAACTCCTAGTTAAGACAGACAACATGGTGTTGATGATTTCAATAATTACATCAGTTGATCTGTTTAATGGTCAATCATAACCACATATAGACAGCAATTTCAGGGACACTGACATTTTTTAAATTGTTCCAAAAATGGAATAAAGTTGATCAAAGTTACTAGTTTTATTGAAGAACATGTGAAGAAAAATAATGAAATATAAGAGTATTTCAATGTTGTGTGCTTTGAGCACCTTTTGCATTCACTGGAGTTAGCGGAGCAGCATGACGGGCGTGATAAAATTAGCTACACAGAATGAAAGAAAATTGTATAAAATGGTGGAAATCCTTGTAAAGAGACTTTTCATCGCAAATGTTTGGTCATTGATACCAAAATCTCAGAATTTTGTTATTTTCTATGTTCATGATAAATGGAGGACTTTGATGGGAACACCAAAGGTACTTTGTAGTGATATTGACCAAGAATGTGGTGGAACCCGGGGGCGAGGGCCCGACCAAAAGCTGCTTGCAGTTTTGATTTATAAGAGATTTCTGTCAGTGTTTCCAGTCATCCGCCACTGGAACATTATCAGAAAACATCACTTCATGTTTAATTTCAGAGGTCACATGCCCTCAATTCACTCCAGCTTTGAATCATAACAAAATAAAATTAGTAAACTGAGGGGATTTTCCCCCACGGGCTGACTGAAAACAAGCGCAAATGAAAAAGTGAAAAAGTCATACAGTCATGAAGAACAGGATTACGGAAGAGTATCAGGGCCATGCAGGAGAAAAATATGGGGAAGATTTTTTTTTATTTTGCACTTTGAGAAAAAAGTTGAAATGTCGCGAAAAAAGTCAAAATGTCGTGAATAATGTTGAAATACAATTTCAAGAATAAAGTCGAAATTTCGTGAATGAAGTCGAAATTTCGAGAATAAAGTTGAAATACATTTCGACTTTTTTCTCGAAATTGTACTTCAACATTATTCTCGACATTTCAACTTTTTTTTCTCAAAGTGCATAATGAAAAAAAAATCTTCCTCCTCTAAAATATTATTTTTATGTTTCTCCCGCAAACTGTTGCCGCTCCGTCCAGCCCATATCTGGTGCACACTCACTCCAAAATTTACAAAACTAGGTCATTTACAAATCTTACAAATCTTATACAAACCTTACAAATCTTGCTTAGAAAGCTAAGATTCATGTGATTCCAGCAATATAAACCATTTCAGGTTATAATCATAGCAGCTGGTACATATCCACACGACAAACAAACAAACAAAGATTTGCGCAGATGACGTAACTTACCCTTTGAGGCTTCTGGAACAGTCCAGGCAAAAATATTCCCCCAAAAATCATCTGATTACACTCAGAAAGGGTACATTAGATCCTATACAGTAAAGTATTTAGTCCAAAATAAATGTATTATACCAGTAATTATCCACAAACAGCCGCTCTTCATCTCGACCGTCGCCGGAGAAGCACGTTATTATTTCTTTACACGTCTGTAACTCCTCCGTCCTGCACGTTTTCAGACAGGAGACCGCGATGCTAAAATGGAGCGTACACTCTCATTTGATTGACAGGTCATCCGGCCATACAAGAGCTTCCTGTCCCCTCATAGCGAATGAGCGCCTGTGTTGGGGCGGGACGAGCACGTCCGGCTTTTGTCATGAGAAAAACCTCGGCAATTGCAGCATTCGCCCAGAAGATGGTGCAGTTGTATAGCAAATGAAATGCTGAACACAACGATATAGATCTGTACGTTGTATATTCAACGGTTCAAAAGTTATGCCCATAGGACATAATTGTTGTGATAAAACTCTTTGTAAGACGTAGTCTTACAAAAACATGTGTAAAATACTCATTTTTTGTGGTGTTGATATCAAATTTGAACTTGCACTAGATAAGGCTTCAGTGTGTTTTAAAACCAATAAGTCACAAATTCATCTGCAGACATCTGGTTACAAAACACATTTCCGGCTGAAATAAAAACCTTCTATTTCAGTGTGTTCAAACTGATATTACTGAATTATAGTAGTAGTTACAGTGATTCTGACAGTTGGGGGAAGAACTTCAGACTGTTACCTTTCAAAAGAGACCTAAACCATCTCTGAACTTCAAACGGTTCAAGAACAGCTTTCAATTTACTTTGGGTATAACTTGGATAGGCGTTTTGGACGACTTTTACAGGAGTGGGAACAGGGTCCTCTAATTTACTCATTTAATCACACGTGAAGAATAAACGCAGTTTCCACGTATTTCTCAGGTGTTTTGTTTGTTTTGGCAGCGGTTTGTTCCAGCGACCCGTTTGTGGAGATATACCTGGACGACGCCTGGGGCCACCAGCTTCTCAGCAACGACGCTCCAGCTTCCTCCTCCATCGTCCCTCCAGCTTCCTCCTCCATCGTCCCTCCAGCTTCCTCCTCTGTCGTCCCTCCAACTTCCTCCTCCGTCGTCCCCTTCGACAGTTTCTCCCTGTCTTCCTCTCCCTCCCAGTTTCCTTAGTGCAGCAGGTTAACTCATTGTTTCAAGGCGATACTTCACTTTGTTAAAGAAGCATAACATTTGGTACAGATACTGTCCAAGGTCTACTCTTTAGGGAAAAGGCACATGCCACTCAAAATTCCAAGATGGCGGCCCCAAAATCTAACATGTCCGACCCAAAAACGTGCTTTTTCCTTTATAACTCGAAATGCCTTGGTTTTAAGCCCCATAAATATATTAAAGCTGAATATAAAGTTGGGTATTGTGGACATTTTGGTACCAAGTGCATGTCTGTATCCAATACAGTTCTTGAGATACAGCATATAGAAACTTGTATATACCCGGACAAGTGAGAATTTTGTAAGATTGATTGTTGTTATAGTACTAGTATGCTACAGCAGATTAGTGAAATGATACTTCACTTTGGTAAAGAAGCATGAAATTTGGCACAGATACTCTCAAAGGGCTACTTTTTTGAAAAAATCACAGGCCGCTTAAAATTTCAAGATGGCGGCCTTTTTTTCAACCCTCAACCTGGACCAGTGCGCTGCTTTGTCTGCCTATCCGGCTTAGTTAAACCTGCGTGTTTGGATTATTTGGATTAGTGTTTGGATTATTTTGGAGTCCTTGTGCAAAGTATCAGGTTATGAGAGTAACATTTTCATAAATCCATATTCTCGTAACAACAATCAATCTTACAAAATTCTCACTTTTCCGGGTATATATCTCACAACTGTATTGGATACAGACATATACTTGGTACCAAAATGTCCACAATACCCAACTTTATATTAAACTTTAATATATATGGGGCTTAAAACCAAGGCATTTCGAGTTATAAAGGAAAAAGCACATTTTCGGGCAGACATCTTGGATTTTAGGGAACACCATCTTGGAATTTTGAGTGGCATGTGCCTTTTTCCAAAAGAGTTAGACCTTGGAGAGAATCTGTGCCAAATGTTATGCTTCTCTACCAAAGTGAAGTATTGTTTCACTAATCTGCTGTACTACCTTGAAACATCCTGGCGGAGGGGTCACGCTTTTAAAACAGAAAAACCGGAAGAATTCCCAGTGAAGGAGCTCAATGAGCTGTAAACCTGTTTGTTGGGGCTAACAAAGCAGTTATTTAGCTCCTCTAGTAACTTTGAGTGGCCTGAAAGGCGCCTTAAATAAATTGAATGTATTATTCAATAATACATACTATTACATATTATTAAATCTATACACAAAACATCTTATTGTAAGGCTACGTTGAAAATACCTTTGCCCCCCCTCTTCTTTTCAGTAAAATGCTGTAAAACATGCTTTTTCATGAAAACTTTGTAATTATGAATATTACTGCGTGCTTTTGTTTATGTGGAACTCAAAGTGATTTTGTTGTTTTGTTAGAAAATAAAGGTTTTAGTTTTATAAGTAATCATTTGGACCAAAGTGACACAAGTATGAAACGGTTTCTTCATTTTTCTAGATCAGTAAACAGATCTGTTTATCTGTAAACTAAAACCAGTTTCACGTCGTTGTAACTAATATGTTTTGTTTTTGAATAAACATAATTTGATAAGAAAATGACTTTTTAGATTTTCAGTATAAGTTGTGTAAAGTGCAAGTCAACAATTGTGAATAACCTCACTAGGTTTTTGATGTGGGATTAATTTCATTAATTTCATTTATTTATTTAGCACACATTTCTTTTAAAATTATAAATATAAATGTAAAAGAGAACACGGACATTTGAAGGTTAAGACATTGAAGGTTAAGACAGAATAAGATGTTTTTAATAACTTTCTGAAGGAGGTAAAATATAATGTCGACTTCAGCGACACATTCAAGTCATTCCAGAGTTTTGGATCTAAATGTAACATTAAATTGATGAGCAGATGTTGGACAGAAGGCTAAATGAAGATTGCCACTGTGTCTTGTTGGATATGAATTAAAATCAGATGAAATTCATGTTTATTATTCACTTATCTGAAAAAAAAATCATTAAAATCTTTGGTAACTCAGACTTATAAGAAAGATAATAAGCAGAAACATGTGGGGTGGGGGGTGTTTAGCATGTAGCGGGAGAACGGTCCATGGTTGGGCTCAGAAAGCATCCAGAGGGATCTGGATAATGTCTGCAGTTTCTCTGATGGGACAAAGCGCGTCCTGATTATCTTTTCCTCTGCAGACGGGGCCTCATTTATAAAAGAGTGTGTAGGATTCATACTAAAAGTCTACGTGCGCAAGAATTATGTATGGACAGTCACAAAGGATTAAATAGTCAATTATGGAAAGAGTTTGATTGGAAATTAAAAATGAGTTATTTTAACTCTGAATATTTATTTGTTTGTCAAGACACCTTTGATTGAAATGTGCTGGAGTAGTTGTGGAGGAATTGGGGATTATGCACATATCTTTTGGGACTGTCCAATAATTCAAGTGTTTTGGAAAAATGTCGAAGCAGAAATGAAAAATATTGTCAAAGTAAATGTTCATCTGGATCCTATGGTGTACTTCAATTCAATTCAATTCACTCACTCACTCACTCACTCATCTTCTCCCGCTTTATCCGTTCCCGGGTCGCGGGGGCAGCAGCCTCAGCAGGGATGCCCAGACTTCCCTCACCCCAGACACTTCCTCCAGCTCTTCCTCCAGCTCTTCCAGGGGGAGTCCGAGGCGTTCCCAGGCCAGCCGAGAGACATAAGCTGTGTTGGAAATCGCCCCCTATCCCCTATATAGTGCACTACATAGGGTGCACGCCATTTTGTAGTGCTGTTCGAATTCTCTACACTACTTTTCGTCCACTACCTCGTTCATTATAAAATACCCACAATGCACCGCAAAAGTTAGAGTACAAGCCATGTACCCTACTTTTTACTCCCGTATACCACAATGCAATGCGGTCATGTTTTGTCTGAGGAGAAGAAGGAGAAGAAGAAAAAAGAAGAAGAAAAAATGGCAGCTGAACAGGAGGCGGGGGAGCGCGGGAGCGCTTTACTTACTTATAAATGTAAGTTCACAATTTGCGACTTGTTATAAAAGTATATGCTTGTCTGTTATTTTCAAAGGGACAGATGATGATGTGGAGGGCCTGATTAAGCTGCGTATGCGGCATAACAGGCTCTTCTCGGGGCGGCGTAACGCCGCGGTTCATGGATGGGAGTAAGCAAACACATTTCAGTGATAGCATTATGTTTTTCCTTAGTGGATTTTATTTTGTCAAATTATGCTAGTCCTAACCTCGAATTACCTGTGTAAATATGTGCATTGTACTCTGTAAATCGTGACAAAAAATGTAGGGAAATCTAACAATTATGAGGTTGATATGATGTTATTAAACCATGGTAAAGAAACAACATGCACATCCGCTTACCCTGTTTATAAGCATCTGAGAAAGAGCCATCGCATAAAACGTCATGCTTAATTAAATTACACTTGCATGGGAGCCCCTATGGTGTGCAGACCTTTTTCTTATTTTTCGTTGACATGTTATACAATTTAAACAGTAACACGTAGGAATATTTAATATTATATTTGATGGATGCATGAAATTAATACTTTTCTTGTATTTCTTAGGGTTGTCCTGAAAGTGATAAGTACACACCTGTGATATTCTGTTTCTATTTTTCTCACAAATGTGTATTGTGTTTTACAGTTGCTGTCATCTCCAGCTCCCTCCAGAATGATTCCCTTGGGTGGGGAAGACTGTTCTTAAGACCTTTTTATTGAAGCTTTTTTCAAAGTAATAAATAATGAATTAAAAATTGTTATTGAATTCATATTTGTCTTTCCTGGTTGAAATGTTCCTTTTATGAGTTAAAATTTGTTTTAAGGTATATAAATACAGGATGCTGCAGGTATTTTAGATGATTTATCAGTTAATTGCTTACATTATTTATTACTATTCAATGGTGATTCATTACTCTAACATTTTTTATTTATTTGTTTTAAAATGTTGCAATGGAAAGCCGAAATGATATATTCAAATGTACAGTTACTCACAAGCCAATTCCCTGTCAGGATATGAGAAACCATTAAACACTCCTAACAAGTTGAAATTACAGAAGTATTGTTGCAAGTACTCGAACGAATTAATCAATGATAACCGCAGTTGGTGATTAATGTAATAACTGGTTAATTAGTCATTTAATTTAACTCGTGTTAAATATAAATACATTGGTAATTTGAGACTTTTATAACTTTGAGTTGATGTAACTGGAGTTATTAAATGAAATTCGAGGACATTTCAATGTTATTCAATGGATACTTAACTAAATAAATGAAAACATAAATCATAAATCAACCACAGGAATCATATTTCTTAGATGTATCAAAGCAATCGTCGGTTAAATGCCAGCAGCCAGTTGCTAACGGTACCGTTGCTAACGGTAGGTCGCACGTACTAAATAGATTTTAGCTCGTGCAATGTCGTGAGCAGTTATAGCTGAGGATTGGAACACACAACAGTAGTTGACAAAAGCACACTTCTACACCATTCATTTTCAACAATTTATTGACACAGAAGTATCAGATCCCGGAGCTGTTCGGAGTATGGTTCGGAGTGTTTACATGTTGCATGTCGCGTCCGCTACGTCACAGGAACATCCGGCACATTTACTGACGCAAACACGTTAAAAAAATGTACGTTGTAGTGTCCGAAATCTCCTCTGGTCATCCCCTACATAGTGCACTATGTAGTGTACACTATGTAGGGAGTAGGGAGTGAGTGAACGAGTGGATGATTTCGAACACAGCTATAGTCTCTCCAGCGTGTCCTGGGTCTTCCCCGGGGTCTCCTCCTGGTGGGACATGCCTGGAACACCTCCCTAGGGAGTCATCCAGGAGGATCCGGTACCGATGCCCAAGCCACCTCAGCTGACTCCTCTCAATGTGGAGGAGTAGCGGCTCGACTCCGAGCTCCTCCCGGGTGACCGAACTCCTCACCCTATCTCTAAGGGAGCGTCCAGCCACCCTGCGGAGGAAACTCATCTCTAAGGGAGGAAACTCATCTCTAAGGGAGCGTCCAGCCACCCTGCGGAGGAAACTCATCTCGGCCGCTTGTATCCGCGATCTTGTCCTTTCGGTCACTACCCAAAGTTCATGACCATAGGTGAGGGTAGGGGCGTAGATTGACCGGTAAATCGAGAGCTTCGCCTTTCGACTCAGCTCCCTCTTCACCACGACGGTCCAGTACATCGACCGCATAACTGCGGAGTCCAGTATGGATACTAATCCCTTATCTGAGGTCATAAGAAGGTAATTCGTGACTCGAACCAGTGCTGTCTCTGTGCTATGATGCATTCTGAACCCTGACTGAAAGACTTCAAACAGATCATTTCTATACAAATAGTCACATAACTGGCTTGAAACTGCCTTTTCCAGAATTTTAGACACAAATGGAAGGTTGGAAATTGGTTTATAATTAGCTAAGGTGTCTGGGTCAAGAGAAGGTTTTTTAAGTAAAGGTTTAATTACTGCAACTTTGAAAACCTGTGGTACATATCCTAAGTTTAGGGATAGGTTGATTTGGTCCAGTATTGTCACACCAATAAGAGAAAAAAACATTTTTGAATAGTCGAGTCGGGATGGGGTCTAACATACATGTGGTTGACTTAGCTCTATTGACGAGTGAAGTCAGCTCAGGGAGGTCTATAGGATCAAAACAGTGTAGAGACAAGTCAGAGCCTAGGGAAGTCGCTAAGGCTGAAGAAACACCCACAACCGGCTGGTTGATTTCTTCTCTAATTCTCGTGATTTTACTGTTAAAGTCTTCATAAAGTCTTCACTACTGAGAGCTGCAGGAATGCACGGCTCAACAGAGTTGTGACTCTTTGTCAGCCTGGCTACAGTGCTGAACAGAAAACGTGGGTTTCTTTTGTTATCCTCCATCAACGTTGAATAATAAGCTGCTCTGGCTTTGCGAATGGCTTTTTTATATACTATTAGAGTATCTTTCCATTCACGATAGGAGTCTACAGACTTACAAGAGTACCACTTCCTTTCCATTTTACGCACGTTTTGTTTCAACATGCGAATATCTGAATTGTACCAGGGAGTTAAGCTCCTGTGGCTAGAAACCCTCCTTTTCAAAGGAGCAACTTCATCTAAAGCTGAATGCAAGGAATCAGCAGTGTTACTAGCAAGAAAATCAACATCAGAGGTAGAACCCAGGTCACTGGCCTCTACTGCTTCACTATTTTCCACTGTCGTAAGTTGAGCAATGGCCTCCTTAAATTTAGCAATAGCTTCATCAGACAAACATCTGCTGAAGTAATACCTCCTATTTTGCACTTCAACATTGATGTTAGGGACCAAGCAGTCAGCAAGGAGGAGAACAGGAGTTTTGTATTTACTACAAAAATGTATATATAAACCAAAACTCATTATCCAGGTTTATAAAAGAGGTCAACAAACCAGAACTACACTGAAACTATTAGCAACATAACAAGACACCAACTAAACAAAACTGACACTCCTATAATGACACAGAAGGGAACATATATAGTGGCTTGGCCAAACCAAATAACAGACAAGGGGAAACAGAAAATGGACAACAAGTACAACTAATACAAAAGGAAACCAACTAAACCCCAAATCCCCCCTCTTACATAACAGCACATGGTATGGCTTAATGGGCATGCCACAGGATTTAGCAGTCCTCCACCCTTGGCCACGCCTTTTGCCTCACCAGGAAAGGTAACTCCTCCACCAGCATGGTAACTCAAAACAAGGAAATAAAGATTAGTATAAACAGAAGAAATGAACTATAACCTTACAATGAAGAAACATGTGCACTCTATTTAAACAGTGTAAGGTTATAAACAAACAAATTATATATCAAATAAACTAAACCTTAATGTTTAATTGAATTGTTTGGGGTGTGGCTGACTGCAAATAAAATTAACCTGTGTGCTTAAAGTAATGAGGGCCTAGTGTGTGGGATATTACCCTCTTCAACTGGCCTGTGTGGCTGTGGCCATCACAATCGACAATATTAAATTCAAATGTTATTAAATAATCGTCGGATAAGATAAGATAATCCTTTAATAGTCCCACAGAGGGGAAATTTGCAGTTTACAGCAGCAAAGGGGATAGTGCAAAAACAAGAGGTATCAATAGAAAAGTAATAACACAGTAATAATTACACACTATGAACAGTAAACTGTACTTACTTATGTATTTGTTTTCGTACTGCCGTTACTAACACATTTTAAGGAATTTCTGAATAAAATTAAGATTTTCAGAATGTGCCGGGTTCTGTGTCTCTCACAATGTCTTTATCTTTCTGCTAGGAGCTACGGTTTTCTCACAAATCGGAGTTATTTGACAACTTTCACAAGGCAAAAGCTGGGGTTTTCTCAAAGCGAACCCGGAACATTCCTCATTTCGAGGTTCTTGTTGCGCATAGCAACCAGAGCACAGCTGTTGACTGATTAGACTGAGCCAGACTGGTCACATGACTCAATCAGTACAGGCTTCATATACTTTAACCTGGAAAATTAGGAAATCTGAACCTGACCTTTTGACCTTAGATGATCAACAGTCCTGCTGGGAACCGGTTCATGGGATATATATGTATATTATTATTATTATACATATAAATATTTACATTTGTATATTATATATACAAATTAGCCCCGCCCCTTCTTCTGATTGGCCGATATGTTATAGTCCAATATCTCTTGAATGGTTTGACATAGAGTGTCATGGGTGGTGTCATTGGACTCGGTATCGAGTCTTTGACCTTCATTGGTGCAAATTAGCCCCGCCCCTTCTTCTGAGTGGCCGATATGTTATAGTCCAATATCTTTTGAATGGTTTGACATACAGAGTCATGGGTGGTGTCATTTGACTCGCTATTGAGTCCTTCACCTTTATTGCTTGTAAAATGTACACAAATGTGCAGCAGCCCGCCGTGGCACTCTCAAATTTCTGCGAGGAAATTGTCTAGTTAGTGCCACGGCTGCGCCAAGAGGCACTCCTCTTCCATAGCTATGCAATGGAGGAGGAGTTCCTCTGGCGAAGCCAGAGTCATGGGTGGTGTTATATGACTCAGTATCGAGTCCTTGACCTTCATTGGTGCAAATTAGATCCGCCCCTTCTTCTGATTGGCCGATATGTTATAGTCCAATATCTTTTGAATGGTTTGACATACAGAGTCATGGGTGGTGTAATAGGACTCAGTATCGAGTCCTTGACCTTCATTGGTGCAAATTAGCCCGGCCCCTTCTTCTGATTGGCCGATATGTTATAGTCCAATATCTCTTGAATGGTTTGACATAGAGTGTCATGGGTGGTGTCATTGGACTCGGTATCGAGTCTTTGACCTTCATTGGTGCAAATTAGCCCCGCCCCTTCTTCTGATTGGCCGATATGTTATAGTCCAATATCTTTTGAATGGTTTGACATACAGAGTCATGGGTGGTGTCATTTGACTCGCTATTGAGTCCTTCACCTTTATTGCTTGTAAAATGTACACAAATGTGCAGCAGCCCGCCTTGGCACTCTCAAAATTTCTGTGAGGAAATTGTCTAGTTAGTGCCACGGCTGCGTCAACAGGCACTCCTCCTCCATAGCTATGCAATGGGGGAGGGGTTCCTCTGGCGAAGCCAGAGTCATGGGTGGTGTTGTATGACTCAGTATCGGGTCCTTGACCTTCATTGGTGCAAATTAGCTCCGCCCCTTCTTCTGATTGGCCGATATGTTATAGTCCAATATCTTTTGAATGGTTTGATATAAAGAGTCATGGGTGGTCTCATATGACTCAGTATCGAGTCTTTGACCTTCATTGGTGCAAATTAGCCCCGGCCCTTCTTCTCATTGGCCGATATGTTATAGTACAATATCTTTTGAATGGTTTGACATAGAGAGTCACGGGTGGTGTCATATGACTCAGTATCGAGTCCTTGACCTTCATTGGTGCAAATTAGCTCCGCCCGTTCTTCTGATTGGCTGATATGTTATAGTCCAATATCTTTTGAATGGTTTGACATAGAGAGTCATGGGTGGTGTCATATGACTCAGTATCGAGTCCTTGACGTTCATTGGTACAAATTAGTCCCGCCCCTTCTTCTGATTGGCCGATATGTTATAGTCCAATATCTCTTGAATGGTTTGACATAGACTGTCATGGGTGGTGTCATTGGACTCGGTATCGAGTCTTTGACCTTCATTGGTGCAAATTAGCCCCGCCCCTTCTTCTCATTGGCCGATATGTTAGAGTACAATAACTTTTGAATGGTTTCACTTAGAGAGTCATGGGTGGTGTCATTGGACTCGCTATTGAGTCCTTCACCTTTATTGCTTGTAAAATGTACACAAGTGTGCAGCAGCCCGCCGTGGCACTCTCGACATTTCTGCGAGGAAATTGTCTAGTTAGTGCCACGGCTGCGCCAAGAGGCACTCCTCCTCCATAGCTATGCAATGGAGGGGACTCCTCCTCCATAGCTATGCAATGGAGGAGGAGTGCCTCTGGCGAAGCCAGAGCCATGGGTGGTGTTGTATGACTTAGTATTGAGTCCTTGACTTTCATTCGTGCAAATTAGCTCCGCCCCTTATTCTGATTGGCCGATATGTTATAGTCCAATATCTTTTGAAGGGTTTGACATACAAAGTCATGGGTGGTGTCATATTACTCAGTATCGAGTCCTTGACATTCATTGGTGCAAATTAGCCCCGCCCCTTCTTCTGATTGGCCGATATGTTATTGTCCAATATCTCTTGAATGGTTTGACATAGAGAGTCATGGGTGGTGTGATTGGACTCGGTATCGAGTCTTTGACCTTCATTGGTACAAATTAGCCCCTTCTTCTCATTGGCCGATATGTTAGAGTACAATAACTTTTGAATGGTTTGACATACACGAACAATCTACACGAACGACTGCACCTCAGGGGACTCTTCTGTGAAGCTCCTGAAGTACGCGGATGACACCACCGTCATCGGCCTGATCCGGGAAGGTTACGAGTCCGCGTACAGAAGGGAGGTGGAACAGCTGGTCCACTGGTGCGGTCGGAACCACCTGGAGCTGAACCCGCTCAAGACTGTGGAGATGACGGTGGACTTCAGAAAAAACCCACCGCCACTCCCCCCCCTCACCATCCTCAACAGCATTGTCTCCTCCACAGACTCCTTCAAGTTCCTGGGGTCCACCATCTCCCAGGACCTGAAGTGGACCACCCACATCAGTTCCGTCAGGAAGAAGGCACAACAGAGGTTGTACTTCCTGCAGCATCTCAGGAAGTTCAACCTGCCATAGCAGCTGCTGATCACCTTTTACACTGCCATCATACAGTCTGTTCTCTGCTCCTCCATCACTGTCTGGTTTGGAACAGCCACCAAACTGGACAGGCACAGACTGCAACAGACTATCAGGACTGCAGAGAGGATAGTTGGGACTAACCTCCCATCTATCGACGACCTGTACCGGTCCAGGACCAGGAAACGGGCAGGTCGAATCTCTGCCGACCCCTCAGACCCGGGACACTGCCTGTTCCAACTCCTCCCCTCTGGACGGCGCTACAGAGCTTTGTGCGCCAGGACTTCAAGACACAGGGACAGTTTCTTCCCGCAAGCGGTTGCTCTGATGAACTCTCACAGATAACAAAGTCTCAGAGTAACCAATCACGTGCAATATAAAAATAAATCATCAAAATATAAATAAATCATCCAGCACCCCTCTTTAATATTCATGTTGCCTCACTCTGCTGCACCTCTCACTTTTTTATTTCTTTTGTAAAAAATTTTAATTTTTTATCTTGTACTTTTGCATAATTCTTGTTTGTAGAAATTGTAAATAGGTCATAATTATTCTCACTACCTCAAACTGCTGCACCTTAAAATGTTTATAATGTTTATAATTTTTGTACATAGAAATTCCACATTTGTCTATTGTTTATTTGTTTATTGTTTACCTTTAAGACCATAGAGAGCAAAACTACCGGAGTCAAATTCCTTGTTGGACAATGTTCGAACTTGGCCAATAAAGATGATTCTGATTCTGATTCTGATAGAGAGTCAGGGGTGGTGTCATTGGACTGGCTATTGAGTCCTTCACCTTTATTGCTTGTAAAACGTACACAAATGAGCAGTAGCCCGCCATGGCATTCTCAAAATTTCTGCGAGGAAATTGTCTAGTTAGTGCCACGGCTGCACCAAGAGGCACTCCTCTTCCATAGCTATGCAATGGAGGAGGAGTGCCTATGGTAAAGCCAAAGTCATGGGTAGTGTCGTATGACTCAGTAACGAGTCCTTGACCTTCATTGGTGCAATTTAGCTACGCCCGTTCTTCTGATGGGCCGATATGTTATAGTCCAATATCTTTTGAATGGTTTGACATACAGAGTCATGGGTGGTGTCATAGGACTCAGTATCGAGTCCTTGATCTTAATTGGTGCAAATTAGCTCCGCCCCTTCTTCTGATTGGCCGATATGTTATAGTCCAATATGTTTTGAATGGTTTGACATAGAGAGTCATGGGTGGTGTCATTGGACTCGGTATCGAGTCCTTGACCTTCATTGGTGCAAATTAGCTCCGACCCTTTTTCACATTTGCCGATATGTTAGAGTACAATAACTTTTGAATGGTTTGACATAGAGTCATGGGTGGTGTCATTGGACTTGCTATTGAGTCCTTCACCTTTATTGCTTGTAAAATGTACACAAATGTGCAGCAGCCCGCCGTGGCACTCTCGAAATCTCTGCGAGGAAATTGTCTAGTTAGTGCCACGGCTGCACCAAGAGGCACTCCTCTTCCATAGCTATGCAATGGAGGAGGAGTGCCTCTGGCGAAGCCAGAGTCATGGGTGGTGTTGTATGACTCAGTATCGAGTCCTTGACCTTCATTGGTGCAAATTAGCTCTGCCCCTTCTTCTGATTGGCCGATATGTTATAGTCCAAAATATTTTGAATGGTTTGACATAGAGGGTCATGGGTGGTGTCATTGGACTCGGTATCAAGTCTTTGACCTGCATTGGTGCAAATTAGCTCCGCCCCTTCTTCTGATTGGCCGATATGATAGAGTCCAATATCTTTTTATTTGTTTGACATACAGAGTCATGGGTGGTGTCATAGGACTCAGTATCGAGTCCTTTACCTTCATTGGTGCAAATTAGCTCCGCCCCTTTTTATGATTGGCCGATATGTTATTGTCCAATATCTCTTGAATGGTTTGACATAGAGAGTCATGGGTGGTTTCATTGGACTCGCTATTGAGTCCTTCACCTTTATTGCTTGTAAAATGTACACAAATGTGCAGCAGCCCGCCGGGGCACTCTCAAAATTTCTGCGAGGAAATTGTCTAGTTAGTGCCACGGCTGCACCAAGAGGCACTCCTCTCCCATAGCTATGCAATGGAGGAGGAGTGCCTCTGGCGAAGCCAGAGTCATGGGTGGTGTCGTATGACTCAGTATCGAGTCCTTGACCTTCACTGGTGCAAATTAGCTCCGCCCCTTCTTCTGATTGGCTGATATGTTATAGTCCAATATCTTTTGAATGGTTTGACATAGAGAGTCATGGGTGGTGTCATATGACTCAGTATCGAGTCCTTGACCTTCATTGGTGCAAATTAGCTCCGCCCCTTCTTCTGATTGGCCGATATGTTATAGTCCAATATCTTTTGAATGGTTTGACATACAGAGTCATGGGTGGTGTCATAGGACTCAGTATCGAGTCCTTGACCTTCATTGGTGCAAATTAGCTCTGCCCCTTCTTCTGATTGGCCGATATGTTATAGTCCAAAATATTTTGAATGGTTTGACATAGAGAGTCATGGGTGGTGTCATATAATAATAATAATAATAATAATAATAATAATAATAATAATAATAATAATAATAATAATAATAATAATAATAATACATTTTATTTATATAGCGCTTTTCAGGGCACTCAAAGACGCTTTACATTAAAACAAAACACATAATACAAATTACAATACACAGGACAGTACATAAGGACACAACATGACACAGGACATTAATCACACATTAAAAGCTGCTCTGTAAAGGTGAGTTTTGAGATGGGATTTGAATGCTGGGAGGTCTGTACAGTCACGGATGTTTTTGGGGAGGGAGTTCCAGAGGGTGGGAGGAGCGATGGAGAAGGCTCTGTCGCCCCAGGTCCGGTGCTTGGTTCTGACAGGAAGGGACAGGAGGTTGGCGTCAGAGGAGCGGAGGCTGTGGGAGGGAGTGTAGCGGTGGAGCAGGTCGGTGAGGTAGCAGGGGGCCTGATTGTGGAGAGCTTTGTGGGTGAGGAGAAGGATTTTTTTAGTGGATCCGTTGAGGGATGGGGAGCCAGTGGAGCTTCTGGAGGACTGGGGTGATGTGGTCTCTGGAGCGGGTGTGGGTGAGCAGGCGGGCGGCAGAGTTTTGAATATATTGGAGTTTATTGAGGACCTTGGAAGTTGAACCGTAGAGGATGCTGTTGCAGTAGTCGAGTCTTGAGGTGATGAAAGCGTGGATCAAGGTTTCAGCGGGAGAGAAGGAGAGTGACGGACGGAGACGGGCAATATTTTTGAGGTGGAAGAAAGCAGTTCTTGTGATGTGGTTGACATGGTGTTGGAAGGAGAGGTTATTGTCCAGGATAACTCCGAGGTTGCGGATGTGAGTGGAGGGAGACAGAATGGAGTTGTCAATGGTGAGGGTAAAGTTGTGAGCAGTTTTGGTGAGGGATTTTGGGCCGATGATGAGCATGTCCGATTTGTTGTAGTTGAGTTCAACTACAGTGAATCAGTCACTGATTGCATCTTGGATGGCGGCGGCGGCGGCAGCAGCAGCAGCGTCTGCTGCTGCGACTTCAGCCTTGAGATCTAAACCACAGAAATATACTACTGCTGATGGCACAATTGTAGTGGAGGATGAGTTCCTTAACTTTCTGGTCATCAAAATGAAAACGATGGGCCAGGATGAGCTTATATTGCTGACTACAAGCCATTTCTCATCCGAGTGGATTGCAAGCTCAAAGAAACTTCTGTTTGAACTGTGCCCAGTAAGCAACCAGCGCTGCGTACAGCACAGAGGAGAGCAAAAGGATGTGAATAATGTTAAAAGTTGCATTGGACTACTGAATGAGCTTGGTGATAAAATCCCTCGGTTTGTGTCATATCATCTAGACGAACTGCCACCCGTGTCTTTTAACAGCATTGACGTCTCATGTTTGCTGTCTAAGATGGAGAAGCTATGTGCAGAAGTTGCTATTCTAAAGCAGGGAATGGCCAAGCAGGTAACCGTCTCGGATGAACTCCGTAGCGTGTCTGTGGACTTAAACAAGCGGCTACGCGTGGCTGAGGAGCAAAGTCTTGGACTGGTGAGAGAGAACATGTCTGCTACAAGTACATCTCGGGCAGATAAGGAGATCCCCTGTCAGGGCAACGGCAATGGAGGAGGAGGTGAAGGGCGGCAGCGCAAGCGGCAGCCGCCGCTGTCCCAACGACAACGAGACGTACGACAACGACAAATGAGTTGGAATACGCTAGCCGGCGCGGAGTGCCCTGAGGCTGAGCCTGTGGCTGTGAATGGTACGGCTGCTACAGCGGAGGGAAGAGGAGAGGCTGTTGCCGCGTCACCACTATGGAGCACCGTGGCCAGGCAGGGAGCTTCCCGCAGCCGCCTGGCTGCTGCAGCTGGGCGACCAGTGCAGCCCAAACGCAGGCTTGATCCCCGGCGAGACACGAAGAGTGTGGTCGTCGGGACCGGCCCCGGGACTAACATCCAAACAGTCAAGACAAAGCTGGTGAGTGTTTTTGCCACAAAGTTTTCGCCACTGCTAGAAGCAGTCACTTTGTCGAACTATCTGAAAGACAAACTCCGACGTGATGTAAGCTGTGTAAAGATTGACACCGCGCAAAGTAGATACAGCTCCTTCAAAATCACCGCGGAATGTAATGCAGTGGAAGAAATGTATGAACCGGCTTTGTGGCCTGACGGTGCTATGGTGCGGCGCTTCTTTGAGGCACGTAAACCAAGGACCACCACTGTCCCCGCGGGGAGCATGGTGGGCGTGGCGGTGGAATCTGACATGAGTTGACAGTTTAATCAGTCATGAGAGTTGTGTCATATAACACACGCGGCCTGCGTCTGGGACAAACAGCTGCTGACAAGGCGCGGCGTCTGGCTGTAGACAAACTCCTTGAGAACACAGACATTCTATGTATCCAAGAAACTTTCCTTCCTAAACAGGACTTGGACAAGCTCAATTCAGTTAACAGTAACTTTCATGGGGCAGGGGAGTCAACAACTGATCTAAGCTTGGGACTCGTGCAGGGTAGAATACCTGGAGGTGTGGCTATATTGTGGCATAAAAAATACGATCCACTGATCAGTGTAATACGAGTGGGGGTAGACTGGTGTATTGCGATCAAAGTTGCCTTCAATAACAACGTATTTTTAATTGTAAATGTTTACACTCCATATGAAAGTCATGTTAATGAGGATGTTTATATTGAAAAACTTGCTTTTATAAATGCTTTTATTGAAGAAAATGAATATACGTGTATCTACATAATGGGAGACATGAATGCTGATATCAGTGATGAGAAATCCCTGTTTGGTCGGCATCTAATTAAGTTCTGTCATGATAATAAGCTAATACTATCCAGCAGAGTCCTGCTGCCAGCTGATAGCTTCACTTATGTCAGTGAGGCCTGGAATACAACGTCATGGCTGGACCATGTGATAACTACTGCTGATGCTCATGACTGTGTGGAGCAAATGGAGATCTTGTATGGGATGGCAGCAACAGATCATATGCCTGTCTCTATAGTGCTCAAGGTGGATAAAGTACCTGAGCTGATCTCTAAAGACAATAAGCAAGATGCTAAACTGCAGTGGGCTAGGCTCTCTGAGGAGGATCTGAGAATCTACCATGACAGCACTGATAGGAACCTGAACCATATTAAACTCCCATATAATGCTATTCTCTGTGACAACATTAATTGTAATCTTTTTAAGCATAATGATGAATTGTGTAAAATGTATGAATTCATTTTAAATGGTTTAAACAAAGCTAGCACACTATTTTCTAAGAAAAGGGGTAAACAGCATAAACACAGGCCGGGCTGGAATAACCATGTGGAAGGACTCCACCTGCAGGCCAGGGAAACCTTTAAAAAGTGGGTTAAAGCAGGGAAACCAAGGTATGGTCCTGAATGTGATTTAAAAAAGCAGGCTGTGGCTCGGTTTAAAAGTGCAGTTCGCTTTATAAAGAGGAACGAGCAGACATTGAGAGCTAATTCGATGGCCAGAAAAATGCAGGAAAAGGAAATATTTGATTTCTGGAAAGAAGTAAAAACTATAAACAATAGTAAAATACCACTGCCTTCTAATATTGGCGGGGTCACGGGGAGTGTGAATATTGCTGACTTATGGAAGAAACATTACACTGACCTATTTAATTGTGTTAAAAGTGATGATTTTAATCTAGGTGCTGTTTCTAATGCTAGTGTGGTTATTAGACCTGAAGAGATCAGAAAAGCTATTGGCAGACTAGCTCTAAATAAGTCCTGTGGACCTGATCAAATAACTGCCGAACACTTAAAATATTCCAGCCACAGAGCTTCTGTACTACTGGCTATGTGTTTTACTGGAATGCTGATGCATGGAATACTTCCTGACCACATGCTGTCAGTTCTATTGGTCCCTGTAGTCAAGGAGAAAACAGGGAAGATCTCCAGTATTGATAACTATAGGCCAATAGCCTTGGCTAGTGTGCTGTCAAAGGTTTTAGAGAGAGTCCTCCTTGAGAGGATGCAAGAGTATATTGTCTCCACTGATGAGCAATTTGGTTTTAAAAGTAAACACAGCACTGACATATGTGTATATGCTCTAAAAGAAGCTGTCAGCAAGTATAGTAAACATAATTCCACCATGTTCACATGCTTCCTGGATGCTAGTCGGGCCTTTGACAGAATTAACCATGGAAAACTATTTACCAAGTTAAAAGAGAGAGGTGTACCCTCTTATCTAATACGTATTTTACATTTCTGGTACTCCCATCAAACTATGCAAGTTAGATGGGGCGATACTCTATCTGGGCCCTTTTTGGTGACTAATGGGGTCAAACAGGGGGGGATTTTGTCACCTGTGCTTTTCAATTTATATATGGACGAGCTCTCTACTAACCTTAGCAAGTGTAAGACTGGCTGTATGGTGGGGGAGAGACTCGTAAATCACTTAATGTATGCGGATGATTTGGTGATCATGTCTCCCTGCTCTGCTGGCCTACAGCAGCTGCTGAATGTGTGCTCTGAATATGGTCTGCAGTATGATATTATGTTTAATCCAAAAAAGAGTGTAGTCATGATCATGAAATCCAAGGATGACCGGAAGGCAACATTCCCTTCATTTCATCTGGCCAACAAGGTGCTCAGTGTCGTTGACAGGGTCAGATATCTGGGTCATATCATCAGGGATGACCTCAGTGATGACGACGATATACAGAGACAATACTGTAAACTGTATGCACAGGCAAACATGTTATCCCGAAAGTTTTACATGTGTACTGATGATGTAAAAATAGCTCTCTTTAAGGCATACTGTTCACCACTGTATACTGCCCACTTGTGGTGCAGCTACAGTGCTGGTAAATATAAAAAGCTGAGAGTGGCCTATAATGATGCCCTCAGAATCCTGTTGAGGCTCCCGAGGTGGACTAGTGCTAGCCACTTGTTTGTTACCAGTGGAGTTCCAACCCTGGGTGCTGTTCTCAGGAACTTAATGTACAGTTTTATGACGAGAGTGAACAAGTCCAATAATGAAATAATAATGACACTGACAATGCCTGAAAGGAGCAGCATCCGGTACTCTTCCTGTTTTTGGAAACACTGGAGAGAGTCCCTGTATGTTTTTTAAAATCTGTATTCTAATTTATTTTATGTTTTGTACTTCTGTTGTATCATGTTTGTCAATATGGACCTTGTAGTCTGAAATAAAGATTGATTGATTGATTGATTGATTGATTGAGTTGGAGGAAGTTCGAGTGCATCCATGACTCAGTATCGAGTCCTTGACCTTCATTGGTGCAAATTAGCTCCGCCCCTTCTTCTGATTGGCCGATATGTTATAGTCCAATATCTTTTGAATGGTTTGACATACAGAGTCATGGGTGGTGTCATAGGACTCAGTATCGAGTCCTTGACCTTCATTGGTGCAAATTAGCTCTGCCCCTTCTTCTGATTGGCCGATATGTTATAGTCCAAAATATTTTGAATGGTTTGACATAGAGAGTCATGGGTGGTGTCATAGGACTCAGTATCGAGTCCTTGACCTTCATTGGTGCAAATTAACTCGGCCCCTTCTTCTGATTGGCCGATATGTTATAGTCCAATATCTTTTGAATGGTTTGACATACAGAGTCATGGGTGGTGTCATAGTACTCAGTATCGAGTCCTTTACCTTCATTGGTGCAAATTAGCTCCGCCCCTTTTTATGATTGGCCGATATGTTATTGTCCAATATCTCTTGAATGGTTTGACATAGAGAGTCATGGGTGGTGTCATTGGACTCGCTATTGAGTCCTTCACCTTTATTGCTTGTAAAATGTACACAAATGTGCAGCAGCCCGCCGGGGCACTCTCAAAATTTCTGCGAGGAAATTGTCTAGTTAGTGCCACGGCTGCACCAAGAGGCACTCCTCTCCCATAGCTATGCAATGGAGGAGGAGTGCCTCTGGCGAAGCCAGAGTCATGGGTGGTGTTATATGACTCAGTATCGAGTCCTTTACCTTCATTGGTGCAAATTAGCTCCGCCCCTTCTTCTGATTGGCCGATATGTTATAGTCCAATATCTTTTGAATGGTTTGACATAGAGAGTCATGGGTGGTGTCATTGGACTCGGTATCAAGTCTTTGACCTGCATTGGTGCAAATTAGCTCCACCCCTTCTTCTGATTGGCCGATATGTTATAGTCCAATATCTTTTGAATGGTTTGACATACAGAGTCATGGGTGGTGTCATAGGACTCAGTATCGAGTCATTGACCTTCATTGTTGCAAATTAGCCCCGCCCCTTCTTCTGATTGGCCGATATGTTATAGTCCAATTTCTTTTGAATGGTTTGACATAGAGAGTGATGGGTGGTGTCATATGACTCAGTATCGAGTCCTTGACCTTCATTGGTGCAAATTAGCTCCGACCCTTTTTCACATTTGCCGATATGTTAGAGTACAATAACTTTTGAATGGTTTGACATAGAGTCATGGGTGGTGTCATTGGACTTGCTATTGAGTCCTTCACCTTTATTGCTTGTAAAATGTACACAAATGTGCAGCAGCCCGCCGTGGCACTCTCGAAATCTCTGCGAGGAAATGGTCTAGTTAGTGCCACGGCTGCACCAAGAGGCACTCCTCTTCCATAGCTATGCAATGGAGGAGGAGTGCCTCTGGCGAAGCCAGAGTCATGGGTGGTGTTGTATGACTCAGTATCGAGTCCTTGACCTTCATTGGTGCAAATTAGCTCTGCCCCTTCTTCTGATTGGCCGATATGTTATAGTCCAAAATATTTTGAATGGTTTGACATAGAGGGTCATGGGTGGTGTCATTGGACTCGGTATCAAGTCTTTGACCTGCATTGGTGCAAATTAGCTCCGCCCCTTCTTCTGATTGGCCGATATGTTAGAGTCCAATATCTTTTTAATTGTTTGACATACAGAGTCATGGGTGGTGTCATAGGACTCAGTATCGAGTCCTTTACCTTCATTGGTGCAAATTAGCTCCGCCCCTTTTTATGATTGGCCGATATGTTATTGTCCAATATCTCTTGAATGGTTTGACATAGAGAGTCATGGGTGGTTTCATTGGACTCGTATTGAGTCCTTCACCTTTATTGCTTGTAAAATGTACACAAATGTGCAGCAGCCCGCCGGGGCACTCTCAAAATTTCTGCGAGGAAATTGTCTAGTTAGTGCCACGGCTGCACCAAGAGGCACTCCTCTCCCATAGCTATGCAATGGAGGAGGAGTGCCTCTGGCGAAGCCAGAGTCATGGGTGGTGTCGTATGACTCAGTATCGAGTCCTTGACCTTCACTGGTGCAAATTAGCTCCGCCCCTTCTTCTGATTGGCTGATATGTTATAGTCCAATATCTTTTGAATGGTTTGACATAGAGAGTCATGGGTGGTGTCATATGACTCAGTATCGAGTCCTTGACCTTCATTGGTGCAAATTAGCCCCGCCCCTTCTTCTGATTGGCCGATATGTTATAGTCCAATATCTTTTGAATGGTTTGACATACAGAGTCATGGGTGGTGTCATAGGACTCAGTATCGAGTCCTTGACCTTCATTGGTGCAAATTAGCTCTGCCCCTTCTTCTGATTGGCCGATATGTTATAGTCCAAAATATTTTGAATGGTTTGACATAGAGAGTCATGGGTGGTGTCATATAATAATAATAATAATAATAATAATAATAATAATAATAATAATACATTTTATTTATATAGCGCTTTTCAGGGCACTCAAAGACGCTTTACATTAAAACAAAACACATAATACAAATTACAATACACAGGACAGTACATAAGGACACAACTTGACACAGGACATTAATCACACATTAAAAGCTGCTCTGTAAAGGTGAGTTTTGAGATAGGATTTGAATGCTGGGAGGTTTGTACAGTCACAGATGTTTTTGGGGAGGGAGTTCCAGAGGGTGGGAGGAGCGATGGAGAAGGCTCTGTCGCCCCAGGTCCGGTGCTCGGTTCTGACAGGAAGGGACAGGAGGTTGGCGTCAGAGGAGCGGAGGCTGTGGGAGGGAGTGTAGCAGTGGAGCAGGTCGGTGAGGTAGCAGGGGGCCTGATTGTGGAGAGCTTTGTGGGTGAGGAGAAGGATTTTGAAGTGGATCCGTTGAGGGATGGGGAGCCAGTGGAGCTTCTGGAGGACTGGGGTGATGTGGTCTCTGGAGCGGGTGTGGGTGAGCAGGCGGGCGGCAGAGTTTTGAATATATTGGAGTTTATTGAGGACCTTGGAAGTTGAACCGTAGAGGATGCTGTTGCAGTAGTCGAGTCTTGAGGTGATGAAGGCGTGGATCAATTCAATTCAATTCAATTTTATTTATATAGCGTCTAATACAACAGAGTTGTCTCTAGACGCTTTACAGAGACCCATACCCAGAACATGACCCCCGAGCAGTTATTACATAAACAATGGCAGGTAAAAACTCCCCTAGTGGGAGAAAAACCTTAAGCCAAACAGTGGCAAGGAAAAACTCCCCTTTAGGAGGGAAGAAACCTTGAGCAGGACCAGGATCATAAGGGGGGACCCTCCTGCCGAGGGCCAGACTGGTGGGTCAGGGACGGCAACAGCACAGCAGGCAGGTGGAAGCAGCAACGGGATGACCGGGGGTGGGGACCGCAGGCCAGCACACAGCTCCCGAAGCTCCGGCCCAATCAGCAAGTCCCAGGTTGGGGTGCAGGGTCAAGGTTTCAGCGGTAGAGAAGGAGAGTGATGGACGGAGACGGGCAATATTTTTGAGGTGGAAGAAAGCAGTTCTTGTGATGTGGTTGACATGGTGTTGGAAGGAGAGGTTATTGTCCAGGATAACTCCGAGGTTGCGGATGTGAGTGGAGGGAGACAGAATGGAGTTGTCAATGGTGAGGGTAAAGTTGTGAGCAGTTTTGGTGAGGGATTTTGGGCCGATGATGAGCATGTCCGACTTGTTGTAGTTGAGTTGGAGGAAGTTCGAGTGCATCCATGACTCAGTATCGAGTCCTTGACCTTCATTGGTGCAAATTAGCTCCGCCCCTTCTTCTGATTGGCCGATATGTTATAGTCCAATATCTTTTGAATGGTTTGACATACAGAGTCATGGGTGGTGTCATAGGACTCAGTATCGAGTCCTTGACCTTCATTGGTGCAAATTAACTCGGCCCCTTCTTCTGATTGGCCGATATGTTATAGTCCAATATCTTTTGAATGGTTTGACATACAGAGTCATGGGTGGTGTCATAGGACTCAGTATCGAGTCCTTTACCTTCATTGGTGCAAATTAGCTCCGCCCCTTTTTATGATTGGCCGATATGTTATTGTCCAATATCTCTTGAATGGTTTGACATAGAGAGTCATGGGTGGTGTCATTGGACTCGCTATTGAGTCCTTCACCTTTATTGCTTGTAAAATGTACACAAATGTGCAGCAGCCCGCCGGGGCACTCTCAAAATTTCTGCGAGGAAATTGTCTAGTTAGTGCCACGGCTGCACCAAGAGGCACTCCTCTCCCATAGCTATGCAATGGAGGAGGAGTGCCTCTGGCGAAGCCAGAGTCATGGGTGGTGTTGTATGACTCAGTATCGAGTCCTTTACCTTCATTGGTGCAAATTAGCTCCGCCCCTTCTTCTGATTGGCTGATATGTTATAGTCCAATATCTTTTGAATGGTTTGACATAGAGAGTCATGGGTGGTGTCATATGACTCAGTATCGAGTCCTTGACTTTCATTGGTGCAAATTAGCTCCGCCCCTTCTTCTGATTGGCTGATATGTTATAGTCCAATATCTTTTGAATGGTTTGACATACAGAGTCATGGGTGGTGTCATAGGACTCAGTATCGAGTCCTTGACCTTCATTGGTGCAAATTAGCTCTGCCTCTTCTTCTGATTGGCCGATATGTTATAGTCCAATATCTTTTGAATGGTTTGACATAGAGAGTCATGGGTGGTGTCATTGGACTCGGTATCAAGTCTTTGACCTTCATTGGTGCAAATTAGCCCCGCCCCTTCTTCTCATTGGCCGATATGTTATAGTCCAATATGTTTTGAATGGTTTGACATAGAGAGTCATGGGTGGTGTCATTGGACTCGGTATCGAGTCCTTGACCTTCATTGGTGCAAATTAGCTCCGACCCTTTTTCACATTTGCCGATATGTTAGAGTACAATAACTTTTGAATGGTTTGACATAGAGTCAGGGGTGGTGTCATTGGACTGGCTATTGAGTCCTTCACCTTTATTGCTTGTAAAACGTACACAAATGAGCAGTAGCCCGCCATGGCATTCTCAAAATTTCTGCGAGGAAATTGTCTAGTTAGTGCCACGGCTGCACCAAGAGGCACTCCTCTTCCATAGCTATGCAATGGAGGAGGAGTGCCTATGGTAAAGCCAAAGTCATGGGTAGTGTCGTATGACTCAGTAACGAGTCCTTGACCTTCATTGGTGCAATTTAGCTACGCCCGTTCTTCTGATGGGCCGATATGTTATAGTCCAATAACTTTTGAATAGTTTGACATACAGAGTCATGGGTGGTGTCATAGGACTCAGTATCGAGTCCTTGACGTTCATTGGTGCCAATTAGCCCCTCCCCTTCTTCTGATTGGCCGATGTGTTATAGTCCAATATCTTTTGAATTGTTTGACATACAGAGTCATGGGTGGTGTCATAGGACTCAGTATCGAGTCCTTGACCTTCATTGGTGCAAATTAGCCCCGCCCCTTCTTCTGATTGGCCGATATGTTATAGTCCAATATCTTTTGAATGGTTTGACATAGAGATTCATGGGTGGTGTCATTGGACTCGCTATCAAGTCTTTGACCTTCATTGGTGCAAATTAGCCCCGCCCCTTCTTCTCATTGGCCGATATGTTAGATTCCAATAACTTTTGAATGGTTTGACATACAGAGTCATGGGTGGTGTCATAGGACTCAGTATCGAGTCCTTGACCTTCATTGGTGCCAATTAGCCCCTCCCCTTCTTCTGATTGGCCGATGTGTTATAGTCCAATATCTTTTGAATCGTTTGACATACATAGTCATGGGTGGTGTCATAGGACTCAGTATAGAGTCCTTGACCTTCATTGGTGCAAAGTAGTCCCGCCCCTTCTTCTGATTGGCCGATTAGTTATGTTCCAATATATCTTGAATGGTTTGACATAGAGAGTCATGGGTGGTGTCATTGGACTCGGTATCGAGTCTTTGACCTTCATTGGTGCCAATTAGCCCCCCCCTTCTTCTCATTGGCTGATATGTTAGAGTACAATAACTTTTGAATGGTTTGACATAGAGGGTCATGGGTGGTGTCATTGGACTCGCTATTGAGTCCTTCACCTTTATTGCTTGTAAAATGTACACAAATGTGCAGCAGCCCGCCGTGGCACTCTCGAAATTTCTGCGAGGAAATTGTCTAGTTAGTGCCACGGCTGCGCCAAGAGGCACTCCTCCTCCATAGCTATGCAATGGAGGAGGAGTTCCTCTGGTGAATTAATTAATTCCATTAATTTCCAAACTAATGGGGAACTATTTTCCCATGTATTTGTATGGCCCCATTGAAAGCTTATGGGAAAATGTCGAGAAAAAAAAGACAAAATTCACCTTTTTTCTGAGTCATCTAACTTGCTCATACTTGGACGTAGAACTGTCATTCAAACTTCAAAACGGAGGAAAATTTCTCTTCTCTCTCCAAACCTGAAACTGGCGAAGCCAGAGGCACTAGTGTTATCCTGCGGGTTTATTTTTCTTATTCATTTTCCAGACAAAATTTCGGTTCGCTACTCCTCCTACAGCTTTGAGAAAACGCAAAAAGTAAAAATGTAGAAACGTGCGCCTTAAGCGGGAATCGTGTGCTATGACTTTTATTAGCGATTGGCGTGCAAGTTTTTGTGCAACGTGCACAAACGTGCGCTTTTAGCGCCATCCGGAATGCATTGGGAGAACTTTGGGGCCTCACCACCCACACACCGTTACTCGAAAAATTCTGAACCGATTTAGAAAGTTGTAGGCCCTGAATTTATCTACAGTCCTGTGGATTTTCAGAGCGATTGCACAAATTGTTTTTTCACAAAGTGCAAAAACATTTCCAAATTTCCAAACTAATGGGGAACTATTTTCCCATGTATTTGTATGGCCCAATTAAAAGCGGATAGGAAAATGTCCAGAAAAAAAAGACAAAATTCACCTTTTTTCTGAGTCATCTAACTTGCTCATACTTGCACGTAGAACTGTCATTCAAACTTCAAAACGGAGGAAAATGTATCTTCTCTCTCAAAACCTGAAATTATTTTTTCCTAAGATGTCCTAATTTTGAGTGAGAGAAGCATTCAAAAAATTACCATAATTAGGGCCCGAGCACCTTCAGTACGAAGGCCCTATTGTATCTGTAGGAATTTTTTTTTTTTTTCTTTCTTTCTTTTTTCGTTCTTCTGACGAAAGGAGGGCCTTTTTGCCCCCCTAAACGTGCCCAAAAAGTCACCAAATTTTGCATGCAAGTCAGGCCTGGCGAAAAATTTGATATTTAATGGTTTACATTAATGGGCGTGGCAAAATGGCTCAACAGCGCCCCCTTGAAAACTTTGTGCCTCAAGCCCCACGATACGGTTTGACGTACATGCACGAAAATCGGTACACACCTGTATCATGGCACAACTGAAAGAAAAGTCTCTTGGCGTCATGCCCTAAACCGAACAGGAAGTCGGCCATTTTGAATTAGTCGTGTCATTTTGGCGAAATTTATGCCATTCCTTCGAAAGTTAATTCAGCCCGAACCGTAACGTGCCCCCAAGTGTGTTATACATCAAAATGTGCGTCTCCATCCTGCGACAACACGCATTACTTTTCTCTTTCAAAAGTCTTACCGTGGCGACGCTAGACGCCAAAAGGCGCGCCCCCCCTTCATGTGATTGGTCCATATTTGATAGTTCTCCAAAAGTCACCAAATTTTGCATGCAAGCCAGGCTTGGCGATAAATTTGATATTTCATGGTTTGCATTAATGGGCGTGGCCTAACGGCTCAACAGCGCCCCCTAGAATACTTTTCTCTGTCATAACTTTTGAATGGTTTGACATAGGAAGTCATTGGTGGTGTCATGGGATTCTGTAATGAGTCCTTAAGCTTCGTTGGCCTTAATTAGCCCCACGCCTTCTTCTGATTGGTTGTCCCGATTTTCTGCTATAACATTGGAATGGTTTGACATAGAGAGTCCTGGGTGGTGTCATCAGATTCTTTATGGAGTCCTTGACCTTCATTGGCTAGAATTAGCCCCGCCCCTTCTTCTGATTGGTTGTCCCTTTTTTCTGCTATAACTTTTTAATCGTTTGACATAGGGAGTCGTGGGTGGTATCATGGGACTCTGTAATGAGTTCTTAAGCTTCGTTGGCTTTAATTAGCCCCGCCCCTTCTTCTGATTGGTTGTCCCGATTTTCTGCTATAACTTTTGAATGGTTTGACATAGAGAGTCGTGGGTGGTGTCATCAGATTCTGTATGGAGTCCTTGACCTTCATTGGCCTGAATTAGCCCCGCCCCTTCTTCTGATTGGTTGTCCCTTTTTTCTGCTATAACTTTTGAATGGTTTGACATAGGAAGTCGTGGGTGGTGTCTTTTCTGATATGCTTATGGGGGGCGGTGGCCGTGAGTGCGAGGGCCCGTTCATCGCTGCTTGCAGCTTTAATTTTTACTTGTAACTCGAGCTCACGGCCGAACTGTAAAAGCTGGACAAATAATTTTTGGTCAAAATGTAGACATAGGTGTTGGGATTCATACAATGCGACTTTCACAGGCGGGGTATGCACAAAATTTAAACGGGGGGGTGGCTAACAGCCACGCCAATTCCTGCCTCGGTCTCCATTGACTGTCATGTAATAAAAAGTTTTCTTCAAAAAAATCTCATTTTGTTTTCGTACTGCCGTTACTAACACATTTTAAGGAATTTCTGAATAAAATTAAGATTTTCAGAATGTGCCGGGTTCTGTGTCTCTCACGGTGTCTTAGTTATTTGAGAACTTTCACAAGGCAAAAGCGGCCCCGGAAAATTCCTCATTTCGAGGTTCTTGTTGCCCCTAGCAACCAGAGCACAGCTGTTGACTGATTAGACTGAGCCAGACTGGTCACATGACTCAATCAGTACAGGCTTCATATACTTTAACCTGGAAAATTGATAAATCTGAACCCTGACCTTTTGACCGTAGATGATCAACAGTCCTGCTGGGAACCGGTTCATGGGATATATATGTATATTATTAGGGCCCGAGGACTTGCAGTGCAAAGGCCCTATTGTATTTGCAGGAATTCTTCTTCTTCTTCTTCTTCTTCTTCTTCTTCTTCTTCTTCTTCTTCTTCTTCTTCTTCTTCTTCTTCTTCTTCTTCTTCTTCTTCTTCTTCTTCTTCTTCTTCTTCTTCGTCTTCTTCTTCTTCTTCTTCTTCTTCTTCTTATTGTTCTGACAAAAGGAAGGCCTTTTTGCCCCCCTAAACGTGCCCAAAAAGTCACCAAACTTTGCACGCAAGCCAGGCCTGGCAATAAATTTGATATTTAATGGTTTGCATTCATGGGCGTGGCAAAATGGCTCAACAGTGCCCCCTTGAAATCTTTGTGCCTCAAGCCCCACGATACGGTTTGACTTACAAGCACGAAAATCGGTACACACCTGTATCATGGCGCAACTTAAAGAAAAGTGTCTTGGCGTCATGCCCGAAACCGAACAGGAAGTCAGCCATTTTGAATGAATCGTGTCATTTTGGCGCAATTTATGCCATTCCTTCGGCAGTTAATATGGCCCGAACCGTAATGTGCCCCGACGTGTGTAAAACATAAAAATGTGCGTCTCCATCCTCCGACACCACGCATTACTTTTCTCTTTCAAAAGCGTTACCGTGGCGATGCTAGACGCCAAAAAGCGCGCCCACCCTTCATCTGATTGGTTAGGACAGAAAAAAGTTTGCGCCTCAAGCCCCATAATACGGCTTGACGTACATGAACGAAAATCGGTACACACCTGTATCATGTCGCAACTTAAAGAAAAGTCTCTTGGCGCCATGGCCGAAACCGAACAGGAAGTCGGCCATTTTGAACATTCCTAATTAATCGCGTAATTTTGGAGCAATATATGCCATTCCTTCGAGAATTAATACGGCCTGAACCAAATCATGAACCCAGATGTGTTATACATCAAAATGTGCGTCTCCTGCGACTATGCTCATTACTTTTCTTTTTCAAAAGTGTTACCGTGGTGACGCTAGACGCCAAAAAGCGCGCCCCCCCTTCATCTGATTGGTCCATATTTGATAGTTCCCCAAAAGGCACCAAATTTGGCATGCAAGCCAGGCCTGGCGATAAGTCTTATATTTGATGGTTTGCATTAATGGGCGTGGCAAAATGGCTCAACAGCGCCCCATAGAATACTTTTCTCTGCCATAACTTTTGAATGGTTTTTACATAAAGAGTCGTGGGTGGTGTCATCGGACTAGGTATTGAGTCCTTGACCTTGATTGGCCTGAATTAGTCCCGCCCCTTCTTCTGATTGGTTGGCCCTATTTTCTGCTGTAACTTTTGACTGATTTGACTTAGGAAGTCGTGGATGGTGTCATGTCTGATATGCTTATGGGGGACGGTGGCCATGAGTGTGAGGGCCCGTTCATCGCTGCTTGCAGCTTTAATTATTATTATTATTATTATTATTATTATTATTATTATTATTATTATTATTATTATTATTATTATTATTATTATTATTATAAGTAGTAGTAGTATATACTGTAATTATACTCACACTCATACTTATACATGCATACAAACATACACATAGTTGAATATTTCTATATATTTTTACACAAATGCCCATATAAAGACTGTATGTATATATATATATATATATATATATATATATATATATATATATATATATATATATATATATATATTGCTTCCCATTTCTGAAAATAAATATACACAGATCTACCTTCATCCAATAGTGTTATATTCAGGCCCGTAAAAGCCGCTAAACCCCTTCCTCTTTGTACCACGTGAGAATCATGTTTTCATATTTGTTTTTGAACTGGTTAATGTTTGGACATTGTTTTAATTCTGAATCCATTCTGTTCCATAGTTTAACTCCGCTGACTGATATAGAAAATCTTTTCATAGTTGTTCGTGTTCTACGTGTCTTAGAATTTAGAGAACCCCTTAAATTGTACCCCCCCTCTCTGTCATAAAACATTTCCTGCAAGTGAGATGGTAATAAGTTGTTCCTAGCTTTATACATGAATTGTGCAGTTTGGAGTTCTACTATGTCAAAGAATTAGATTATTTTAGAATTGAAGAATAAGGAATTGGTGTGTTCATGAAAACCAGCCTTATGAATTATCCGTATGACTCTTTTCTGCAGTATGAATAGTGGTTGCAGTGAACTTTTATACGTATTTACCCAAACCTCTAAACAGTAACTTAGATAAGGTAAAACTAGGGAACAGAACAGGATGCGGAGTGATTTGCTATTCAGGAATTGCTTTGCTCTGGCCAGAACTGAGACGCCTCTAGATATTTTGTTGTGGATGTTTAATATGAGATTTCCAGCAAATCTTGTCGTCTATAATTACCCCAAGAAATGTAGTTTCATGTACTCTTTCAATGTTTACACCCTCAATTTGTACCTGTACTTGATTGTTTTTATTGTTTCCAAATACCATCATTTTTGTTTAGTTTAAGTTTAATGATAACTTGTTATTGTCAAACCATTCGTTAATTTTGTCAAATTCTGAGGTAATATTGTCCAAGAGTTGCTGTAAATTCTCACCAGAATAAAATATGTTTGTGTCATCGGCAAATAGTATGAAATTCAGTATTTGTGATACTTTTTTCTTTTCTTTGTTTTATTGAAAGACAAGATGCAAACAGCACAATCCACCGCCAGGGGGAGACATACACTCATTGTCGGAAAATAAGGACACAATGAAACAATGAACTACAGAAACACATTGAAAAGAGACATAAACTTAAGGTCTTGATGGCCTTTGCATTGGTGGAGAGACTAATGGTTCTAATCATTGTTTGACCTCATTTTCAAAAATACAAAAAAGAGGCTTTTGATTAGTATACCGGGATTTATGAATAAACAATTTTGTCAAAAGTATAATAAGATTAATAATATAAAATAGTTGTTTTTTTTACAGAAGGATAGTCAATGAAGCCAAACAATACATGTCCAAAGCAAAGGGAGAAATGTGGTTCAACACAAACACAAACCAAATGACAGATATGGACCATAATGTTGTAGTGAAAGAGCAACTCCAGAATAAGTGAAAAACATCTTCATTGATCCTTCACAGAAACAACAGACAGTGTCTATGTCTTTTTTGAAGCGTTGAAGAAAAGTTTTACATGGGTAGACTCTGAATTATTTTAAAAGATACTTCTTTCATTTTATTTGTAATTAAGTATTTTGCAGGAAACGACCAAATCTTTTTCCAATCAAGATAGTTAACAAAGTTATTCCAATAGGAAACAACATATGGAATTGATACGACATCCTTCTGAAACAATGCACGTAAATGACGATTATTACGCCTTAAGGAGAAACAAATCTCACCAATTTCCAGTTTAGCTGGATCAAAGGACAAATTTAATTTTAAGTTCTGTCCCGTCGTACTTTTAAATAACATAACAACTCCAGTAGAGATTGGGTTTATAATGACGTTTATAATAGACGAATACTATATAATGTATTAATAAATTCCTCGGCCATTCTATGATTATTCGGATTTAGAAGATCAATATTGAAATTGCCACAGATAAACATGATTTTATGTCTTGTTATTGTTGAATATTCCTCTATCCAGTCTTTAAATGTGTCTATATTAGACCCTGGTGTTCTGTATATACAACTCACAATGGCCGGGTTTCCCAGATCCAACCTCTCTTAAGGACTTAAGAGAGGTTCAAAGAAGGTTTCACTTAAGAGAGAACCCTAAGATACGGGTGTTTCCCAGATGACTTCTTAACACCGTCCTTTAGTTTCGCTCTTTCAGAAGCTCTTTGGAGCAGCTGTCCGGTTCTGAAACCAAATCAATCGATGTCAAGTAAATCGATCACCGATCACTATCAGCGCATTTTCACACGCAGCACTGCCACCTAACGCATTAATTCACTGCTGCCTGTGCGTTATAATGAAAAATTAAGATGATAAATATAATTCAATGACCCTTTTTCATCCAAACGGTGCGTTACTCTGTTATTTCTGGCTACAGTGAGGCTTTTTTTCCCCACACGCAGAGACCGGGAGGAAACGTGGTGGGCGTGTGTGTGCGTTCAAAAACATGACGGTCATGAGCCAAGAGAAGGCGAGTTTCGCAAATCGCAACGTGGAATTACAGCAATCCCTGGTTTTTCGCAGGGGTTATGTTCCAAAAAGAACCCGTGATAAGTGAAATTCTTTTTACAATTATAGAGGGCTTCTAATTGCGGAGATCAGCACCGCCTCGCACGTATTCCACGTATTCTCTTCTGAGACGCTGCATCCCGACTCGCGCTGCAGCGTCTTTTTATCCTAAACCCCGCGGTGCAGGTGGGTTTTTTCAAGAGAAGAAAATACTTATGGGTCGTTGTCTTCGCTCTTTTTTCTTCTGGGCAAAAAGATTCTTTAATATAAACCGACACCATTGATTATATTTGAGACTGTAATGAACGATTCATCAAAGGATCCCGTTCTTCAGCTGCTGATTCCCTGTCATCACACATATAGGTGCTCGGGCTCGGGCAGGAGGATCGGTGTACCGGCTGCCTGGACAGCCCGGTCCGACAGCACGTCCAGGGGACTGAAGTGCTGACGCACCAATGCGTTCATAAAAACAGTTCTGCTTCGCGCACGGCGACGCAGTTGATTTGCAGCGAGAACATGCTGTATAGCAGCCAAATCATCAAATAAATGATATTCATGATGATAGTTTTATTTGTGCGTAATGCATAAAGCATATACAGGAACACACTTGTTATTCATTATTTTTCTTTTTTTCCCCCCTGTGCTGTCACCAATAAATGCTAAACAATATAAATCTAAAGTATAAAATAGATCAAAATTTGTGCGGGGTGCATTGTTTTAATATCTCATTGCTTGGTGTGATATTGATTTGCCTGACGCGCCTGGATCTGTGAGTCTTTGTTCACTAAGATGGTTGTAAAGAAGTAAAAAAGGTTGTAAATCTTTCATTTCCTTCTTAAGAATCTCTTTCATTAAGAAGGAAATGAAAGATGCTGCTGACCTAAGAGCAACTCTGGGAAACGCGAAATTTTCTTTCACAGGCTCCTTAAGAAGGTTTGAAAGAAGTCTTTCGCTGTTAAGAACTACTTAACTGATCTGGGAAACCCGGCCAATTACATTTTTCTTTTTTTCCATACGTATTTCTATTGTAAGACATTCAAGTACATTATCTACCGCAGATGACATTTTTTCTACCACCTTATAATTATAAAAAAGGAAACTCCACCTCCACATAGCTGATGTGTCTCTGAAAACATTTAAATCAGGAATCAAGCTTTTTTCACCCTAAATGACACGTTAAATTGTCCATCAGTGATGAGGACAGAAGTCCAAAAACAGAACATCACTGGGGTTCATATCAGAGAGTTGGTTCCTCCCAGTCACATCCGTACACGTCTCACTGTCATTGTCCACGTTTGCACATAAGTCATTTCATTTTTCATTTAATTTAATTATTTATTCAAACAGGTTAAAACAAAAACAAAAAAATAATCAGAATACATCAAATATACCGTATATACCGAAAAAAAAAAAAAAAACATAAGCACAACAAAGCAAATTAAAGAGACAAATCTATATGTAGATAAATATTTCCTGTTTGAAAGGGTGTAGGATGAAGTTTCAAAAAACTTTTCTAGTCCTACCCCTTCTATTGTTCTGTTTTTACAATTTCTTCATTTCACAGAACTTCTAAAAGAAAAGCATAAAAGAAAAGAAAAAGTGGTTCAGCTGAGCAAGGCACTTTGGTCACTGGCTGTCAGTTCATGTCTCCATTTCCGTTTTGTATCCATAAAGAGTATTGATTTAAAAGATTTGTTCAAACTTACTTAGTAATTTGCATGATTTCATTTCATCTTTGCAGTTGTTCCGCAGATTAACTCCCTTCACTGATACACAATGGGTTTTGATGTTTGTTCGTACATGCTGTTTTTTAAAATTGCATATTCCCCTGAGATTGTGTTTATTTTCTTTTATTTGAAACAACTTCTGGATGTCTTGTGGCAACTGATGATGATTTGCTTTGTGCATGATTTGTAAAGTTTTGAAGTCGACCAGATCCTTGAATTTGAGTGTTCTCAGTTTGATGAAGAGTGGGTTTTGTTGATTCTCTAAAGGCCGCTTTATTAGGGCCCGAGCACTTGCAGTGCGAAGGCCCTATTGTATTTGCAGGAATTTTTATTATTATTAGGGCCCGAGCACTTGCAGTGCGAAGGCCCTATTGTATTTGCAGGAATTTTTATTAGGGCCCGAGCACCTTCAGTGCGAAGGCCCTATTGTATCTGTAGGAATTCTTCGCGTTATTATTAGGGCCCGAGCACTTGCAGTGCGAAGGCCCTATTGTAATTGCAGGAATTCTTCTTCTTCTTCTTCTTCTTCTTATTGTTCTGACAAAAGGAAGGCCTTTTTGCCCCCCTAAACGTGCCCAAAAAGTCACCAAATTTTGCATGCAAGCCAGGTCTGGCGAAAAATTTGATATTTAACGGTTTGCATTAATGGGCGTGGCAAAATGGCTCAACAGCGCCCCCTTGAAAACTTTGTGCCTCAAGCCCCACAATGCGGTTTGTCGTACATGCACGAAAATCGGTACACACCTGTATCAGTACACAACTTAAAGAAAAGTCTCTGGGCGTCATGTCGAGAAACCGAACAGGAAGTCGGCCATTTTGAATTAATCGCGTCATTTTGGCGAAATTGATGCCTACCTTCGGCAGTTAATACGGCCCGAACCGTAACGTGCACCCAGGTGTGTTATACATCAAAATGTGCGTCTCCATCCTGCGACTACGCGCATTACTTTTCTCTTTCAAAAGCGTTACCGTGGCGACGCTAGACGCCAAAAAGTGCGCCCACCCTTCATCTGATCGGTTCAGATAGAAAAAACTTTGTGCCTCAAGCCCCACAATACGGTTTGACGTACATGAACGAAAATCGGTACACACCTGTATCATTTCGCAACTTAAAGAAAAGTCTCTTGGTGCCATGGCCGAAACCGAACAGGAAGTCGGCCATTTTGAACATTCTGAATTAATCGCGTAATTTTGGAGCAATATATGCCATTCCTTCGAGAATTAATACGGCCCGAACCGTAACGTGAACCCAGATGTGTTATACATCAAAATGTGCGTCTCCATCCTGCGACTACGCGCATTACTTTTCTCTTTCAAAAGTGTTACCGTAGCGACGCTAGACGCCAAAAGGCGCGGCCCCCCTTCATCTGATTGGTCCGTATTTGATAGTTCCCCAAAAGTCACCAAATTTTGCATGCAAGGCAGGCCTGGCGATAAATTTGATATTTCATGGTTTGTATTAATGGGCGTGGCAAAATGGCTCAACAGCGCCCCCCGGAAAACTTTGTGCCTCAAGCCCCACAATACGGTTTGACGTACATGCACGAAAATCGGTACACACCTGTATCATGTCACAACTTAAAGAAAAGTCTCTTGGCGCCATGGCCGAAACCGAACAGGAAGTCGGCCATTTTGAATTAATTGTGTAATTTTGGCGCAATTTATGCCATTCCTTCGGCAATTAATACGGCCCGAACCGTAACGTGAGCCCAGGTGTGTTATACATCAAAATTTGCGTCTCCATCCTGCGACACCACGCATTACTTTTCTCTTTCAGAAGTGTTACCGTTGCGACGCTAGACGCCAAAAGGCGCGGCCCCCTTCATCTGATTGGTCCATATTTGATAGTTCTCCAAAAGTCACCAAATTTTGCATGCAAGCCAGGCCTGGCGATAAATTTGATATTTCATGGTTTACATTAATGGGCGTGGCCTAACAGCTCAACAGCGCCCCCTAGAATACTTTTATCAGCCATAACTTTTGAATGGTTTGACATAGGAAGTTGTGGGTGGTGTCATGGGACTCTGCAATGAGTCCTTAAGCTTCGTTGGCCTTAATTAGCCCCGCCCCTTCTTCTGATTGGTTGTCCCGATTTTCTGCTATAACTTTGGAATGGTTTGACATAGGGAGTCATGGGTGGGGTCATCAGATTCTTTATGGAGTCCTTGACCCTCATTGGCCTGAATTAGCCCCGGCCCTTCTTCTGATTGGTTGTCCCTTTTTTCGGTATAACTTTTGAATGGTTTGAAATAGGAAGTCGTGGGTGGTGTCATGGGACTCTGTAATGAGTTCTTAAGCTTCGTTGGCCTTAATTAGCCCCGCCCCTTCTTCTGATTGGTTGTCCCGATTTTCTGCAATAACTTTGGAATGGTTTGACATAGAGAGTCGTGGGTGGTGTCATCAGATTCTGTATGGAGTCCTTGACCTTCATTGGCCTGAATTAACCCCGCCCCTTCTTCTGATTGGTTATCCCTTTTTTCTGCTATAACTTTTGAATGGTTTGACATAGGAAGTCGTGGGTCGTGTCTTTTTTGGTGTCTCTGATATGCTTATGGGGGGCGGTGGCCGTGAGTGCGAGGGCCCGTTCATCGCTGCTTGCAGCTTTAATTATTAGGGCCCGAGCACTTGCAGTGCGAAGGCCCTATTGTAATTGCAGGAATTATTCTTCTTCTTATTATTATTGTTCTGACAAAAGGAAGGCCTTTTTGCCCCCCTAAACGTGCCCAAAAAGTCACCAAATTTTGCATGCAAGTCAGGCCTGGCGAAAAATTTGATATTTAAGGATTTGCATTAATGGGCGTGGCAAAATGGCTCAACAGCGCCCCCTTGAAAACTTCGTGCCTCAAGCCCCACAATGCGGTTTGTCGTACATGCACGAAAATCGGTACACACCTGTATCATGGGACAACTTAAAGAAAAGTCTCTGGGCGTCATGTCGAGAAACCGAACAGGAAGTCGGCCATTTTGAATTAATCGTGTCACTTTGGCGCAATTTATGCCATTCCTTCGGCAGTTAATTCAGCCCGAACCGTAACGTGCCCCCAAGTGTGTTATACATCAAAATGTGCGTCTACATCCTGCGACAACACGCATTACTTTTCTCTTTCAAAAGCGTTACCGTGGTGACACTAGACGCCAAAAAGCGCGCCCACCCTTCATCTGGTTGGTTCAGACCGAAAAAACTTTGCGCCTCAAGCCCCAGAATACGGTGTGACGTACATGAACGAAAATCGGTACACACCTGTATCATGTCGCAACTTAAAGAAAAGTCTCTTGGCGCCATGGCCGAAACCGTACAGGAAGTCGGCCATTTTGAACATTCTGAATTAATCACGTAATTTTGGAGCAATATATGCAATTCCTTCGAGAATTAATACGGCCCGAACCGTATCGTGAACCCAGATGTGTTATACATCAAAATGTGCGTCTCCATCCTGCGACTACACGCATTACTTTTCTCTTTCAAAAGTGTTACCGTGGCGACGCTAGACGCCAAAAAGCACGCCCCCCCTTCATCTGATTGGTCCATATTTGATAGTTCCCCAAAAGGCACCAAATTTTGCATGCAAGCCAGGCCTGGCGATAAATTTGATATTTCATGGCTTGCATTAATGGGCGTGGCAAAATGGCTCAACAGCGCCCCCTAGAATACTTTTATCTGCCATAACTATTGAATGGTTTGACATAGAGTGTCGTGGGTGGTGTCATGGGACTCTATAATGAGTCCTCAAGCTTCGTTGGCCTTAATTAGCCCCGCCCCTTCTTCTGATTGGTTGTCCCTTTTTTCTGCTATAACTTTTGAATGGTTTGACATAGGAAGTCGTGGGTGGTGTCATGGGACTCTGTAATGAGTCCTTAAGCTTCGTTGGCCTTAATTAGCCCCGCCCCTTCTTCTGATTGGTTGTCCCTTTTTTCTGCTATAACTTTTGAATGGTTTGACATAGAGAGTCGTGGGTGGTGTCATCAGATTCTGTAATGAGTCCTTGACCTTCATTGGCCTGAATTAGCCCCGCCCCTTCTTCTGATTGGTTGTCCCTTTTTTCTGCTATAACTTTTCAATGGTTTGACATAGGAAGTCGTGGGTGGTGTCATTTCTGATACTTATGGGGGGCGGTGGCCGTGAGTGCGAGGGCCCGTTCATCGCTGCTTGCAGCTTTAATTATTATTATTATTATTATTTTTCTGACGAAAGGAGGGCCTTTTTGCCCCCCTAAACGTGCCCAAAAAGTCACCAAATTTTGCATGCAAGGCAGGCCTGGCGAAAAATTTGATATTTAATGGTTTGCATTAATGGGCGTGGCAAAATGGCTCAACAGCGCCCCCTTGAAAACTTTGTGCCTCAAGCCCCACGATACGGTTTGACGTACATGCACGAAAATCGCTACACACCTGTATCATGGCACAACTTCAAGAAAAGTCTCTTGGAGCCATGCCCGAAACCGAACAGGAAGTCGGCCATTTTGAATTAATTGTGTAATTTTGGCGCAATTTATGCCCTTCCTTCGGCAGTTAATACGGCCCGAACCGTAACGTGCCCCCAAGTGTGTTATACATCAAAATGTGCGTCTCCATCCTCCGACACCACGCATTACTTTTCTCTTTCAAAAGCGTTACCGTGGCGACGCTAGACGACAAAAAGCGCGCCCACCCTTCATCTGATTGGTTCAGACCGAAAAAACTTTGCGCCTCAAGCCCCATAATACGCTTTGACGTACATGAACGAAAATCGGTACACACCTGTATCATCTCGCAACTTAAAGAAAAGTCTCTTGGCGCCATGGCCGAAACCGAACAGGAAGTCGGCCATTTTGAACATTCTGAATTAATCGCGTAATTTTGGAGCAATATATGCCATTCCTTCGGCAATTAATACGGCCCGAACCGTAATGTGCACCCAGGTGTGTTATACATCAAAATGTGCGTCTCCATCCTGGGACTACACGCATTACTTTTCTCTTTCAAAAGTGTTACCGTGGCGACGCTAGACGCCAAAAAATGCGCGCCCCCCCTTCATGTGATTGGTCCATATTTGATAGTTCTCCAAAAGTAATCAAATTTTGCATGCAAGTCAGACTTGGCGATACATTTGATATTTCATGGTTTGCATTAATGGGCGTGGCCTAACGGCTCAACAGCGCCCCCTAGAATACTTTTATCTGCCATAACTTTTGAATGGTTTGACATAGGAAGTTGTGGGTAGTGTCATGGGACTCAGTAATGAGTCCTTAAGCTTCGTTGGCCTTAATTAGCCCCGCCCCTTCTTCTGATTGGTTGTCCCTTTTTTCTGCTATAACTTTTTAATGGTTTGACTCCCGCTTCCTGATTCAAACGTCTGCCGGCCCCGCCCCCCGACCAATCAGTGGCGAGTAGGGTGATGACGGCCCCGCCCCCCGACCAATCAGTGGCGAGTAGGGTGATGACGGCCCCGCCCCCCGACCAATCAGCTGTTGTAATGTGGTGACATTAGAAATAGTCCCGTGCTCAGCCCGGTTAGAACCGCGGTAGAATGGTTACAGAAAAAGTAATAATAAAATAGTAGTGTTTTACTAATATTTATACCTTACAAATATTTAAAAAATTAGGAAAAAAAGGTTCCAGACATTATATCGCTATCTTGGTCTCTCCTAAGCCAGTAAGTCAATGTGAGGTATAAGCTGAGATATAGCTCAACCAGATCATTGCGATCTTTGGTGCCGGTGGTTGGGAGTTCGAGCCTGGCAGGATGCTGAAATTTTTGTAAGCAAATTTTGTGTTTTTTTTACATCAAGATGTGCGTCTCTTTCCTGCGACGACGCACATTACTTTTCTCATTCAAAAGTGTTACCGTGGCGACGCTAGACGTGAAAAAGCGCTCGTCCCCTTCATCTGATTGGTCCATATTTGATAGTTCTCCAAAAGTCACCAAATTTTGCATGCAAGCCAGGCCTGGTGATACATTTGATATTTAATGGTTTGCATTAATGGGCGTGGCCTAACGGCTCAACAGCGCCCCCTAGAATACTTTTCTCTGCCATAACTTTTGAATGGTTTGACATAGGAAGTTGTGGGTGGTGTCATGGGACTCTGTAATGAGTCCTTGACCTTCATTGGCCTGAATTAGCCCCGCCCCCTCCTCTGATTGGTTGTTCCTTTTTTCTGCTATAACTTTTGAATGGGTTGACATAGAGAGTCGTGGGTGGTGTCATTTCTGATATGCTTATGGGGGGCGGTGGACGTGAGTGCGAGGGCCCGTTCATCGCTGCTTGCAGCTTTAATTATTATTATTTTTTTTTTTTTTCTTCTGACAAAGTGATGGCCTTTTTGCCCCCCTTAACATGCCCAAAAAGTCACCAAATTTTGCACCCAAGTCAGGCCTGGCGAAAAATTTTATATTTAATGGTTTGCATTAATGGGCGTGGCAAAATGGCTCAACAGCGCCCCCTTGAAAACTTTGTGCCTCAAGCCCCACGATACGGTTTGACGTACATGCATGAAAATCGGTACACACCTGTATCATGGGACAACTTAAAGAAAAGTCTCTTCGTGTCATGCCCGAAACCGAACAGGAAGTCGGCCATTTTGAATTAATCGTGTCACTTTGGCGCAATTTATGCCATTCCTTCGAGAGTTAATTCAGCCCGAACCGTATCGTGAACCCAGATGTGTTATACATCAAAATGTGCGTCTCCATCCTGCGACTACACGCATTACTTTTCTCTTTCAAAAGTGTTACCGTGGCGACGCTAGACGCCAACAAGCGCACCCCCCCTTCATCTGATTGGTCCATATTTGATAGTTCCCCAAAAGGCACCAAATTTGGCATGCAAGCCAGGCCTGGCGATAAATTTGATATTTCATGGTTTGCATTAATGGGCGTGGCAAAATGGCTCAACAGCGCCCCCCGGAAAACTTTGTGCCTCAAGCCCCACAATACGGTTTGACGTACATGCACGAAAATCGCTACACACCTGTATTATGGAACAACTTAAAGAAAAGTCTCTTGGAGCCATGGCCGAAACCGAACAGGATGTCGGCCATTTTGAATAAATTGTGTCATTTTGGCGAAATTTATGCCATTCCTTCGGCAGTTAATTCAGCCCGAACCGTAACGTGCACCCAGGTGTGTTATACATCAAAATGTGCGTCTCCATCCTGCAACACCACGCATTACTTTTCTCTTTCAAAAGCGTTACCGTGGCGACGCTAGACGCCAACAAGTGCTCCCCCCTTCATCTGATTGGTCCATATTTGATAGTTCTCCAAAAGTCACCAAATTTTGCATGCAAGCCAGACTTGGCGATAAATTTGATATTTCATGGTTTGCATTAATGGGCGTGGCCTAACGGCTCAACAACGCCCCCTAGAATACTTTTCTCTGCCATAACTTTTGAATGGTTTGACATAGGAAGTTGTGGGTGGTGTCATGGGACTCTGTAATGAGTCCTTAAGCTTCGTTGGCCTGAATTAGCCCCGCCCCTTCTTCTGAGCGGTTGTCCCTTTTTTCTGCTATAACTTTTGAATGGTTTGACATAGGAAGTTGTGGGTGGTGTCATGGGACTCTGTAATGAGTCCTTAAGCTTCGTTGGCCTTAATTAGCCCCGCCCCTTTTTCTGATTGGTTGTCCCGATTTTCTGCTATAACTTTGGAATGGTTTGACATAGAGAGTCGTGGGTGGTGCCATCAGATTCTTTATGGAGTCCTTGACCTCCATTGGCCTGAATTAGCCCCGCCCCTTCTTCTGATTGGTTGTCCCTTTTTTCTGCTATAACGTTTTAATGGTTTGACATAGGAAGTCGTGGGTGGTGTCATGGGACTCTGTAATGAGTTCTTAAGCTTCGTTGGACTTCATTAGCCCCGCCCCTTCTTCTGATTGGTTGTCCCGATTTTCTGCTATAACTTTTGAATGGTTTGACATAGAAAGTCGTGGGTGGTGTCATCAGATTCTGTATGGAGTCCTTGACCTTCATTGGCCTGAATTAGCCCCGCCCCTTCTTCTGATTGGTTGTCCCTTTTTTCTGCTATAACTTTTGAATGGTTTGACATAGGAAGTCGTGGGTGGTGTCATTTCTGATATGCTTATGGGGGGAGGTGGCCGTGAGTGCGAGGGCCCGTTCATCGCTGCTTGCAGCTTTAATTATTATTATTATTATTTTTCTGACAAAAGGAAGGCCTTTTTGCCCCCCTAAACATGCCCAAAAAGTCACCAAATTTTGCATTCAAGTCAGGCCTGGCGAAAAATTTGATATTTAATGGTTTGCATTAATGGGCGTGGCAAAATGGCTCAACAGCGCCCCCTTGAAAACTTTGTGCCTCAAGCCCCACGATACGGTTTGACGTACATGCACGAAAATCGGTACACACCTGTATCATGGCACAACTTAAAGAAAAGTCTCTTGGCGTCATGCCCGAAACCGACCAGGATGTCGGCCATTTTGAATTAGTCGTGTCATTTTGGCGAAATTTATGCCATTCCTTCGGCAGTTAATACGGCCCGAACCGTAACTTTCCCCCAAGTGTGTTATACATCAAAATGTGCGTCTCTATCCTCCGACACCACGCATTACTTTTCTCTTTCAAAAGCGTTACCGTGGCGACGCTAGACGCCAAAAAGCGCGCCCACCCTTCATCTGATTGGTTCAGACAGAAAAAACTTTGCGCCTCAAGCCCCAGAATACGGTTTGACGTAGATGGACGAAAATCGGTACACACCTGTATCATGTCGCAACTAAAAGAAAAGTCTCTTGGTGCCATGGCCGAAACCGAACAGGAAGTCGGCCATTTTGAACAATCTGAATGAATTGCGTAATTTTGGAGCAATATATGCCATTCCTTCGGCAATTAATACGGCCCTATCCGTATCATGAACCCAGATGTGTTATACATCAACATGTGCGTCTCCATCCTGCGACTACACGCATTACTTTTCTCTTTCAAAAGTGTTACCGTGGCGACGCTAGACGCCATAAGGCACGCCCCCCTTCATGTGATTGGTCCATATTTGATAGTTCCCCAAAAGTCACCAAATTTGGCACGCAAGCCAGGCCCGGCGATAAATTTGATATTTAATGGTTTGCATTAATGGGCGTGGCCTAACGGCTCAACAGCGCCCCCCGGAAAACTTTGTGCCTCAAGCCCCACAATACGGTTTGACGTACATGCACGAAAATCGCTACACACCTGTATAATGGCACAACTTAAAGAAAAGTCTCTTGGAGCCATGGCCGAAACCGAACAGGAAGTCGGCCATTTTGAAATCTGATTGGTCCATATTTGATAGTTCTCCAAAAGTCACCAAATTTTGCATGCAAGCCAGGCCTGGCGATAAATTTGATATTTCATGGTTTGCATTAATGGGCGTGGCCTAGCGGCTCAACAGCGCCCCCTAGAATACTTTTCTCTGCCATAACTTTTGAATGGTTTGACATAGGAAGTTGTGGGTGGTGTCATGGGACTCTGTAATGAGTCCTTAAGCTTCGTTGGCCTTAATTAGCCCCGCCCCTTCTTCTGATTGGTTGTCCCGATTTTCTGCTATAACTTTGAAATGGTTTGACATAGAGAGTCGTGGCTGGTGTCATCAGATTCTTTATGGAGTCCTTGACCTTCATTGGCCTGAATTAGCCCCGCCCCTTCTTCTGATTGGTTGTTCCTTTTTTCTGCTATAACTTTTGAATGGTTTGACATATTTGAAATATGCTGGTGATGTGTCAGCCAACCACAAAAATCTCTGGAATTTTTTTTGGAATCATTTATTTTTTGTCCTTGCCCGGTGCAAATGACATAAATAAAGTGCGTGGTTTGGTTGTGAAAAATAAAAGTAACGTTACGTGAACAATAAATCAAACGCTCCCTTCCATGCAGTGTGTGTGTCTAGGAAGTAAAGACTGGAACATGCTATCACAAAAGCACAAATAGTGGGGTTTTACTAATATTTATATCTTACAAATATTTTAAAAAATACGAAAAAACAATTCGGGACTCATATTATATCGCTATGTTGGTCTCCTCTATCAGTCAGTCAGAAAACGGCCAAGCTGATTCGTGGCTGAGGGGTAGCGTCGCCGTCTTTCATGTGAGAGATCGAGGGTTCGATTCCAGCTCAATGCAAAGGTTGTCAGCAACTTGTTTGTTTTTTTTAACATCAAGATGTGCGTCTCCGTCCTGCGACGACGCGCATTACTTTTGTCATTCAAAAGCATTACCGTAGCAACACTCGACGCCAAAAAGTGCGCCACCCTTCATCTGATTGGTCCATATTTGATAGTTCCCCAAAAGTCACCAAATTTTGCATGCAAGGCAGGCTTGGCGATAAACTTGATATTTCATGGTTTGTATTAATGGGCGTGGCAAAATGGCTCAACAGCGCCCCCCGGAAAAATTTTGTGCCTCAAGCCCCACAATACGGTTTGACGTACATGCACGAAAATCGGTACACACCTGCATCATGGCACAACTTAAAGAAAAGTCTCTTAGCCCCGCCCCTTCTTCTGATTGGTTGTCCCTTTTTCCTGCTATAACATTTGAATGTTTTGACATAGAGAGCCGTGGGTGGTGTCATGGGACTCTGTAATGAGTTCTTAAGCTTCGTTGGCCTTAATTAGCCCCGCCCCTTCTTCTGATTGGTTGTCCCTTTTTTCTGCTATAACTTTTGAATGGTTTGACATAGAGAGTCGTGGGTGGTTTCATCAGATTCTGTATGGAGTCCTTGACCTTCATTGGCCTGAATTAGCCCCGCCCCTTCTTCTGATTGGTTGTCCCTTTTTTCTGCTATAACTTTTGAATGGTTTCACATAGGAAGTCGTGGGTGGTGTCATTTCTGATATGCTTATGGGGGGCGGTGGCCGTGAGTGCGAGGGCCCGTTCATCGCTGCTTGCAGCTTTAATTATTATTATTATTATTATTATTATTTTTTTTTTTCTTCTGACAAAGTGATGGCCTTTTTGCCCCCCTTAACATGCCCAAAAAGTCACCAAATTTTGCACCCTAGTCAGGCATGGCGAAAAATTTGATATTTAGAGGTTTGCATTAATGGGCGTGGCAAAATGGCTCAACAGCGCCCCCTTGAAAACTTTGTGCCTTAAGCCCCACGATACGGTTTGACGTACATGCACGAAAATCGCTACACACCTGTATCATGGGACAACTTAAAGAAAAGTCTCTTGGCGTCATGCCCGAAACCGAACAGGAAGTCGGCCATTTTGAATTAGTCGTGTCATTTTGGCGAAATTTATGCCACTCCTTCGAAAGTTAATTCAGCCCGAACCGTAACGTGCCCCCAAGTGTGTTATACATCAAAATGTGCGTCTCCATCCTGCGACAACACGCATTACTTTTCTCTTTCAAAACCGTTACCGTGGCGGCGCTAGACGCCAAAAAGCGCGCCCACCCTTCATCTGATTGGTTCGACAGAAAAAACTTTGTGCCTCAAGCCCCATAATACGGTTTGACGTACATGAACGAAAATCGGTACACACCTGTATCATGTCGCAACTTAAAGAAAAGTGTCTTGGAGCCATGGCCGAAACCAAACAGGAAGTCAGCCATTTTGAACATTCTGAATTAATCGCGTAATTTTGGAACAATATATGCCATTCCTTCGAGAATCAATTCAGCCCGACCCGTATCGTGAACCCAGATGTGTTATACATCAAAATGTGCGTCTCCATCCTGCGACTACACGCATTACTTTTCTCTTTCAAGAGTGTTACCGTGGCGACGCTAGACGCCAACAAGCGCACCCCCCCTTCATCTGATTGGTCCATATTTGATAGTTCCCCAAAAGGCACCAAATTTGGCATGCAAGCCAGGCCTGGCGATAAATTTGATATTTCATGGTTTGTATTAATGGGCGTGGCAAAATGGCTCAACAGCGCCCCCCGGAAAACTTTGTGCCTCAAGCCCCACAATACGGTTTGACGTACATGCACGAAAATCGCTACACACCTGTATCATGGCACAACTTAAAGAAAAGTCTCTTGGAGCCATGGCCCAAACTTAACAGGATGTCGGCCATTTTGAATAAATTGTGTCATTTTGGCGAAATTTATGCCCTTCCTTCGGCAGTTAATTCAGCCCGAACCGTAACGTGCACCCAAGTATGTTATACATCAAAATGTGCGGCTACATCCTGCGACAACACGCATTACTTTTCTCTTTCAAAAGTTTTACCGTGGCGACGCTAGACGCCAAAAGGCGCGCCCCCCCTTCATGTGATTGGTCCATATTTGATAGTTCTCCAAAAGTCACCAAATTTTGCATGCAAGACAGACTTGGTGATAAATGTGATATTTCATGGTTTGCATTAATGGGCGTGGCCTAACGGCTCAACAGCGCCCCCTAGAATACTCTTATCTGCCATAACTTTTGAATGGTTTGACATAGAGAGTTGTGGGTGGTGTCATGGGATTCTGTAAAGAGTCCTTAAGCTTCGTTGGCCTTAATTAGCCCCGCCCCTTCTTCTGATTGGTTGTCCCGATTTTCTGCTATAACTTTGGAATGGTTTGACATAGGGAGTCGTGGGTGGTGTCATCAGATTCTTTATGGAGTCCTTGGCCTTCATTGGCCTGAATTAGCCCCGCCCCTTCTTCTGATTGGTTGTCCCGATTTTCTGCTATAACTTTGGAATGGTTTGACATAGAGAGTCCCGCTTCCTGATTCAAACGTCTGCTGGCCCTGCCCCCCGACCAATCAGTGGCGAGTAGGGTGATGACGGCCCCGCCCCCCGACCAATCAGTGGCGAGTAGGGTGATGACGGTCCCGCCCCCCGACCAATCAGTGGCGAGTAGGGTGATGACGGCCCCGCCCCCCGACCAATCAGTGGCGAGTAGGGTGATGACGGCCCCGCCCCCCCGACCAATCAGTGGCGAGTAGGGTGATGACGGTCCCTCTCCCCGACCGATCAGCTGCCTGTAATATGGTGACGTCAGAAATAGACCCGTGCTCAGCCCGGTTAGAACCTTGGTGGAATGGTTACAGAAAAAGTAATAAAAATAGTAGTGTTTTACTAATATTTATACCTTACAAATATTTAAAAAATTAGGAAAAAAAAGTTCCAGACATTTTATCGCCATGTTGGTCTCTCCTAAGCCAGTAAGTCAAAGCTAAAGGTATAGCTGAGACATAGCTCAGCCTCAATATTGCGGTCTTTGGTGCCAGAGTTCGAGAGTTCGAGCCTGCAGGCTGCATGACGAAATTTTTTGTCAGCAATTTTTGTGTTTTTTTTACATCAAAATGTCCTCTGTCCTGCGATGACGCACATTACTTTTCTCTTTCAAAAGTGTTACCGTGGCGACGCTAGATGCGAAAAAGCGCGTGTCCCCTTCATCTGATTGGTCCATATTTGATAGTTCTCCAAAAGTCACCAAATTTTGCATGCAAGCCAGGCCTGGTGATAAATGTGATATTTCATGGTTTGCATTAATGGGCGTGGCCTAACGGCTCAACAGCGCCCCCTAGAAAACTTTTATCTGCCATAACTTTTGAATGGTTTGACATAAAGAGTCGTGGGTGGTGTCATGGGACTCGGTATTGAGTCCTTGACCATAATTGGCCTGAATTAGCCCCGCCCCTTCTTCTGATTGGTTGTCCCGATTTTCTGCCATAACTTTTGAATGGTTTGACATAGAGAGTCGTGGGTGGTGTCATCAGACTCTGTATGGAGTCCTTGACCTTCATTGGCCTGAATTAGCCCCGCCCCTTCTTCTGATTGGTTGTTCCTTTTTTCTGCTATAACTTTTGAATGGTTTGACATAGAGAGTCGTGGGTGGTGTAATTTCTGAAATGCTTATGGGGGGCGGTGAACGTGAGTGCGAGGGCCCGTTCATCGCTGCTTGCAGCTTTAATTTACAATTCTTATTGCTCATTTTTGAAGTTTGAATATTGTATCTGTGTTTGTTTTATATGTGTCCCCCCCACCTCTGAAACTAAAGTTTCGCCCTTGTTTACATAACACATTATACAGGGCAAAGGATGTTCCAGATGGGTTTTGCACCCTCTAAAATCAACTTGCAGTGAACATAGAACACCCCTGATAATTATATGCATGCTTTATGGTTTTGTGCACCTGTGCAGAAATTCTGGCTGGAGGTATGTGAAGATTTATCCACATGGCTTGAGCGTTTCTCCGGACCATTCCGGGATGGGCTGGGATGTGGGCCTGGACCTTCCGCATCGGGTGGCTGGCCTCTGCCTGGGTGGGGGGTGGCTGCCTGCGCTGGGGGGGGCAGGGCAGGGTTCGAGGGCCGGCTGTCCCCCAGTGGGGGTACTCGGATGGGCGTGGCAGCTGGCGGACTCATTCTCAGGTATTATGTTTTTTTTTTGTGAGTGTGAATGGAGAACTGTTTGTACCATCTCCCGCTCTGCACTGGGGGCCCTGACGGCAGCGGGGGCCCACTCCTCGGGGAGCGGCATGGTGCTTGATGGTGGTGCCTGAAGCCACGTATGTACTGTGCATTTTAATTGTTTTTAATGGGTTTAATGACAGCTTTTGAATTCCGTACATGCCGTTCTTTAGATTGCATCTTGTCACTGAAACATTGTGTAGGTTACTTGGGTCATAGTTAATTATGGTTTACCCAGTAAAACAGAAATGACAGTTGAAATTGATGTTATTACTTGCAATTATAAATTGTCCTAACTATCATGGTGATTGGGAACCAAACAGTACCTCAGAGTACCGAGACTTTTTGGAGTCTTTGGATGGTGGCATGAGACTGGCCCTTTTGGGGACTCCCTTGTTGTGCTGGGGGACTTATGTGCAAACGTGGACAATGACAGTGAGACCTATAAGGGTGTGACTGGCAGGAACCAACTCTCTGATATGAACCCCAGTGATGTTTTTCATAATATAAGGTCGAAAACAGCTGCTTTAATGTTCATGTGCAGAGTTTAGAGGTCAGCTGCTGAAAAACCAGTTTCTGGTTCTGAAAGACTGTCATCCGTTGAGAATTTCTGAAATGTTGTGCAAGTTATTTAGGACACACTTGAGAGCCGGTCATTATTCAAAACCGCCACATTATTTAAGGACACACCGACTGGACCTTGTCAAAGCAGGACCTTCCATGTTTGATTAGCTGCTACAAAGGCTTTTTTAATATGTTTATATACGGTTTTAATTTATATCCTTGTTGCTTCTGCATTCCTACACGTGGGAAAAGATTCCTCAGGCCAGGTATGTACCTTGACGGAGCTGGGGGAGTTATGTGCACACGTAGACAATGACAGTGACATAAGGGTGTGACATCTGAACTTAGCACCAGGAAACCCAGAGTCCACAATGGTCAGAGTACCCGGGATCCGCATGTCAGCAGAGTCCACCCTGGTCAGGATACCGGGCTCCCACTACTCAGAAAAATGGCGGGGGTTTTATCCAGGAAATGGAACCTCTTCCTGGGTGTTAAAAATGTTACTGCAGCAAGACAGACCGAGGCCATAAGTTGGCTGTCTGTAGCCTGGACATGAAGCCTTCCTTCTAGGCATTAGTGGTGAAACAGAGCTTGGTGGTACATGGTGGCTGGAGGTCCAGAGCCAGGGGGGGCAAGCACATGTTTGATCAGCTGCTAGAAAGACTTTTTTAATATGTCTATATACTGTTTTAAGTTATATCCTTGTTGCTTCTGCATTCCTCCACGTCGGAACAGATGCCTCAGGCCAGGAATGTACTGAGAATGGGGTTAACAACAGCTTTTTCTTCCGTACATGCCATCCTTTAGAATTGCATCTTGTCACTGAAACATTGTGTATGTTAATTGGGTCATAGTTAATTATGGTTTACCGAGTAAAACAGAAATGAGAGTTGAAATTTATGTCATTACAGGGGCACGGTGGCGCAGCTGGTAGTGCAGCCGTCTCACAGCAAGAAGGTCCTGGGTTCGGTTCCCACCAGGGATGCTGTGGACGCTGAAGTTTGTGTTAGTTTCCCCGTGACTTCAGTGCCCACACCCCGGGTGGGGTTGGCGAAAGGGCCTTTCTGTGTGGAGTTTGCATGTTCTCCCCGTGTTCCCTTGGGTAGCTAATGTGAGCTACCCTCACAAAAACATGCAGCAGTTCTGGGCTATACAGTCAGTCCGGAAAGTATTCAACGCTTCACTTTTCCCCACATTCTTTTATGTTACAGCCCTATTGATAATAGGAATAAATTCGTTTTTTTTCCTCAGAATTCTGCACAAAACACCCCATGATGACAACATGAAAGAAGTTTTGATGCGACTTTTGTAAATTTATTAAAAATAACAAGAAATCATATGAACATAAGTATTATATATATAAACTTTATTACAGGCTCAAATGTCCCACAGGGTATTCATAACGTTTGCTTAATACTTTGTAGAAGCTCCTCTGGCAGCAATTACAGACTCAAGTCTTTTTGAATAGGTTGCTACAAGTTTGGCACACCTATTCTTGGGCAGTTTGGCCCATTCTTCCTTACAGACCCTCTCAAACTCCATCAGGTTGGATGGGGAGCGTTAGTGTACAGCCATTTTCAGATCTCTCCAGAGATGTTGGATGGGATTCAGGTCTGGGCTCTGGCTGGGCCACTCAAGGACATTCACATGACACCCCTCACCCTCTGAAACCAAAGGTTTTAGTGTGATCATAAATGAGATTTTTTAAATCTCATTACTTGTAGTACTTTTTTTCGTCCACCAGATGGAGCCAAATCGCGGACCAGAAAATCCGGTGCAGTACCGTTCTCGGCCACCAGCCAAAAATCCTCCATGGTACCAGGACCGCGGGGTCTTTTGGGGCGCAGCTGGCTTTAAAGAAGCTCAGTCGTGGATGGTGGGGGGGCTTAAGCGTGGGCTCCCAAGGCACGCACGGAGAGCGAGGTGTTTGGCCGGCTCCCGGTGAGCCGGGATGGAGGTTCTGTCTCGGGGGCCGGAGCCGCGGGGCTCATGGGGGGCTGGTGCGGGGCTGGTGCGGGGCTGGTGCGGGGCTGGTGCGGGGCTGGTGTGGGGCTACATGGCTGGCAGTGCTGACTTTTTCCTCGGGACGACGGGAGGCTGCAGCGGGACGGGAACTCGGGGATCGGGGGGGGGGGGGGCGGAACCCGGAAGGAGCTGCGGGATGCTCGGCTGGGTTTCTGCAGCATCAGTTGGTGTAAATCCCGGATGGAGCTGCGGGATTCTGCGGTGGGTTTCTGCAGGTTCACCCGGTCTAAATCCCGGATGGAGCTGCGTAAATCTACGCTGGGTTTCTGCAGGTTCTGCTGCTCTAAATCCCGGATGGAGCTGCGTAAATCTACGCTGGGTTTCTGCAGGTTCTGCTGCTCTAAATCCCGGATGGAGCTGCGTAAATCTACGCTGGGTTTCTGCAGGTTCTGCTGCTCTAAATCCCGGATGGAGCTGCGTGACATTTCAGATGTATTTTCCGTCTCAAATTGTGTTGAAACTGTGTAAATAAAAAATGTTTTAAATAAATAAATGACAAAGGTAAAATGTGTCGGTCATTACCTCTTTTTTCTCAGCAATTTGACTTTTTTCTCCAAATTTGGAATTTTTTCTCCACATTTCGTCTTTTTTCTCGAAATTTTGACTTTTTTCTCCACATTTAAGCTTTTTTCTCCAAATTTTGACTCTTTTCTCCACATTTCGTCTTTTTTCTCGAAATTTTGACTTTTTTCTCAAAATTTAAACTTTTTTCTCCAAATTTGGACCTTTTTCTCCACATTTCGATTGTTCTATCAACATTTTGACTTTTCTCTGCAGATTTTGACTGTTTTCTCCACATTTAAGCTTTTTTCTCCAAATTTTGACTCTTTTCTCCACATTTCGTCTTTTTTCTCGAAATTTTGACTTTTTTCTCAAAATTTAAACTTTTTTCTCCAAATTTGGACCTTTTTCTCCACATTTCGATTGTTCTATCAACATTTTGACTTTTCTCTGCAGATTTTGACTGTTTTCTCCACATTTAAGCTTTTTTCTCCAAATTTTGACTCTTTTCTCCACATTTCGTCTTTTTTCTCGAAATTTTGACTTTTTTCTCAAAATTTAAACTTTTTTCTCCAAATTTGGACCTTTTTCTCCACATTTCGATTGTTCTATCAACATTTTGACTTTTCTCTGCAGATTTTGACTGTTTTCTCCACATTTAAGCTTTTTTCTCCAAATTTTGACTCTTTTCTCCACATTTCGTCTTTTTTCTCGAAATTTTGACTTTTTTCTCAAAATTTAAACTTTTTTCTCCAAATTTGGACCTTTTTCTCCACATTTCGATTGTTCTATCAACATTTTGACTTTTCTCTGCAGATTTTGACTGTTTTCTCCACATTTAAGCTTTTTTTTCTTTTTTTTCCTGGGTGGGGGGTGGCTGCCTGCGCTGGGGGGTGCAGGGCAGGGTTCGAGGGCCGGCTGTCCCCCAGTGGGGGTACTCGGATGGGCGTGGCAGCTGGCGGACTCATTCTCAGGTATTATGTTTTTTTTTTTGTGAGTGTGAATGGAGAACTGTTTGTACCATCTCCCGCTCTGCACTGGGGGCCCTGACGGCAGCGGGGGCTCACTCCTCGGGGAGCGGCATGGTGCTTGATGGTGGTGCCTGAAGCCACGTATGTACTGTGCATTTTAATTGTTTTTAATGGGTTTAATGACAGCTTTTGAATTCCGTACATGCCGTTCTTTAGATTGCATCTTGTCACTGAAACATTGTGTAGGTTACTTGGGTCATAGTTAATTATGGTTTACCCAGTAAAACAGAAATGACAGTTGAAATTGATGTTATTACTTGCAATTATAAATTGTCCTAACTATCATGGTGATTGGGAACCAAACAGTACCTCAGAGTACCGAGACTTTTTGGAGTCTTTGGATGGTGGCATGAGACTGGCCCTTTTGGGGACTCCCTTGTTGTGCTGGGGGACTTATGTGCAAACGTGGACAATGACAGTGAGACCTATAAGGGTGTGACTGGGAGGAACCAACTCTCTGATATGAACCCCAGTGATGTTTTTCATAATATAAGGTCGAAAACAGCTGCTTTAATGTTCATGTGCAGAGTTTAGAGGTCAGCTGCTGAAAAACCAGTTTCTGGTTCTGAAAGACTGTCATCCGTTGAGAATTTCTGAAATGTTGTGCAAGTTATTTAGGACACACTTGAGAGCCGGTCATTATTCAAAACCGCCACATTATTTAAGGACACACCGACTGGACCTTGTCAAAGCAGGACCTTCCATGTTTGATTAGCTGCTACAAAGGCTTTTTTAATATGTTTATATACGGTTTTAATTTATGTCCTTGTTGCTTCTGCATTCCTACACGTGGGAAAAGATTCCTCAGGCCAGGTATGTACCTTGACGGAGCTGGGGGAGTTATGTGCACACGTAGACAATGACAGTGACATAAGGGTGTGACATCTGAACTTAGCACCAGGAAACCCAGAGTCCACAATGGTCAGAGTACCCGGGATCCGCATGTCAGCAGAGTCCACCCTGGTCAGGATACCAGGCTCCCACTACTCAGAAAAATGGCGGGGGTTTTATCCAGGAAATGGAACCTCTTCCTGGGTGTTAAAAATGTTACTGCAGCAAGACAGACCGAGGCCATAAGTTGGCTGTCTGTAGCCTGGACATGAAGCCTTCCTTCTAGGCATTAGTGGTGAAACAGAGCTTGGTGGTACATGGTGGCTGGAGGTCCAGAGCCAGGGGGCCCAGTTAACATTAGTTCATAAGTTGTTACAGTATATTTTTAAATGGTGCAAAAATCTCTCACTAGATAGTCAATGGCTGGATTCAGAACAAGTGCTTTGCAATGATTTGGAAATCTCAGATTTACCATTTATCGGTCAAAACACCAAGTATCATAAATGCTTTAAAATGATTAATATTAGCTCTTCTCTGAAAGCCTGGTTGGGACTTCCTTAAAATAACCCAAATCTCACTTCATCCACCTGATCGCACACTCATCTGGAACTACCCATACATTCTAAAAAATGATGAAAAGACAGTAAAATGCACTCAGTGGAGAGACCAAGGAATAAAGAATCCAAAAGATAAGATAATATAAGATAAGATAAGAGCCGTATATACAGTAGAATGAAAGAAAATAAACAGTGCAAAAAAAGCAGGTGGAGTGTTGTGAGGTAGACTGGCAGATTGGCAGATTTTGCACATCTTATGTTATTGCACATATTATTGTCCACTGGCTACTGAGAGCAGTCCTGGTTATAGAGTCTGATGGCAGCGGGGAGGAAGGACCTGCGATGCCTCTCAGTGGTGCATCGTGGGTGACGAAGCCGGTCACTGATGGAGCTCCAGGGCTCTGACAGTCTCATGAAGGGGGTGGGAGACATTGTCCATGATGGAGGACAGCTTAGCCACCATCCTCCTCTCCCCCACCACCTCCACCCTGTCCTGGGCTGCGGTCTGGACAGAGCCGGCTTTCTTCACCACCTTGTCCAGTCTCTTCCTCTCTACTGCTGTGATGCTGCTGCTCCAGCAGACCACACCATAAAAGATGGCCGACGCCACCGCAGAGTCATAGAAGGTCCTCAGGAGGCCACCCCTCACTCCAAAGGACCTCAGTCTGCGCAGACTGGAATTAACATGGAATTAGCAGTAACACAATTTTAGAATACCAACAATTCAAGTCCATAATAAGTAAAAAATATAAACTCAACCAACTGGATCTGCAACTTCCTATCAAGGTAAAATAATTACTTGATCTAAACACCCCAAAACTACGATCAAAACTCTACAGGTTAATGTCCATAATAGGTAACTCAGTCTCTCTTCCGATCTCAATATAGGAGGCTAACTTATCTCTTAATACTAATCAAATTTCTTGGTCACAAATATGTTTAAATACTTTCAATATGACCAAGAATCTAAAAACAACACTTATATAATACAAGTGTCTTTACATAACACATTATACAGGGCAAAGGATGTTCCAGATGGGTTTTGCACCCTCTAAAATAAACTTGCAGTGAACATAGAACACCCCTGATAATTATATGCATATTTTATGGTTTTGTGCACCTGTGCAGAAATTCTGGCTGGAGGTATGTGAAGATTTATCCACATGGCTTGAGCGTTTCTCCGGACCATTCCGGGATGGGCTGGGATGTGGGCCTGGACCTTCCGCATCGGGGGGCTGGCCTCTTCCTGGGTGGGGGGTGGCTGCCTGCGCTGGGGGGGGCAGGGCAGGGTTCGAGGGCCGGCTGTCCCCCAGTGGGGGTACTCGGATGGGCGTGGCAGCTGGCGGACTCATTCTCAGGTATTATGTTTTTTTTTTGTGAGTGTGAATGGAGGACTGTTTGTACCATCTCCCGCTCTGCACTGGGGGCCCTGACGGCAGCGGGGGCTCACTCCTCGGGGAGCGGCATGGTGCTTGATGGTGGTGCCTGAAGCCAGGTATGTACTGTGCATTTTAATTGTTTTTAATGGGTTTAATGACAGCTTTTGAATTCCATACATGCCGTTCTTTAGATTGCATCTTGTCACTGAAACATTGTGTAAGTTACTTGGGTCATAGTTAATTATGGTTTACCCAGTAAAACAGAAATGACAGTTGAAATTGATGTTATTACTTGCAATTATAAATTGTCCTAACTATCATGGTGATTGACCTTGCATGTTTGATTAGCTGCTACAAAGGCTTTTTTAATATGTCTATATACGGTTTTAATTTATGTCCTTGTTGCTTCTGCATTCCTACACGTGGGAGCAGATGCCTCAGGCCAGGTATGTACCTTGACGGAGCTGGGGGAGTTATGTGCAAACGTGGACGATGACAGTTAGACCTGTAAGGGTGTGACTGGGAGGAAACAACTCAGGAAACTCAGAGTCCACAATGGTCAGAGTAAGGGGTTTAGCGGCCTGAATATAACACTATTGGATGAATGGGTAGATCGGGATCCGCATGTCAGCAGAGTCCACCCTGGTCAGGATACCGGGCTCCCACTACTCAGAAAAATGGCGGGGGTTTTATCCAGGAAATGGAGCCTCTTCCTGGGTGTTAAAAATGTTACTGCAGCAAGACAGACCGAGGCCATAAGTTGGCTGTCTGTAGCTTGGACATGAAGCCTTCCTTCTAGGCATTAGTGGTGAAGCAGATCTTGGTGGTACATGGTGGCTGGAGGTCCAGAGCCAGGGGGGGCAAGCTGGCTAGCTATTTTGTACCATATGGTCCTTTATTGGGTAGCATGAGGTTACGGACAGGAAAAGAGGCTTGAGGGAGTGGAGATGTCAAACAGTGAGGTAGTCCTTGTTTGGTAAACGACCCCAACCTGTGATCTACAGGACACACCGACTAGGACCATGTCAATGCAGGACCTTCCATGTTTGATCAGCTGCTAGAAAGACTTTTTTAATATGTCTATATACTGTTTTAAGTTATATTCTTGTTGCTGTGGCATTCCTCCACGTCGGAACAGATGCCTCAGGCCAGGAATGTACTGAGAATGGGGTTAACAACAGCTTTTTCTTCCGTACATGCCGTCCTTTAGAATTGCATCTTGTCACTGAAACATTGTGTATGTTACTTGGGTCATAGTTAATTATGGTTTACCGAGTAAAACAGAAATGAGAGTTGAAATTTATGTCATTACAGGGGCACGGTGGCGCAGCTGGTAGTGCAGCCGTCTCACAGCAAGAAGGTCCTGGGTTCGGTTCCCACCAGGGATGCTGTGGACGCTGAAGTTTGTGTTAGTTTCCCCGTGACTTCAGTGCCCACACCCTGGGTGGGGTTGGCGAAAGGGCCTTTCTGTGTGGAGTTTGCATGTTCTCCCCGTGTTCCCTTGGGTAGCTAATGTGAGCTACCCTCACAAAAACATGCAGCAGTTCTGGGCTATACAGTCAGTCCGGAAAGTATTCAGTATTCAACGCTTCACTTTTCCCCACATTCTTTTATGTTACAGCCCTATTGATAATAGGAATAAATTAGTTTTTTTTTCCTCAGACTTCTGCACAAAACACCCCATAATGACAACATGAAATAAGTTTTGATGCGACTTTTGTAAATGTATTAAAAATAACAAGAAATCATATGAACATAAGTATTCATAACGTTTGCTTAATACTTTGTAGAAGCTCCTCTGGCAGCAATTACAGACTCAAGTCTTTTTGAATAGGTTGCTACAAGTTTGGCACACCTATTCTTGGGCAGTTTGGCCCATTCTTCCTTACGGACCCTCTCAAACTCCATCAGGTTGGATGGGGAGCGTCGGTGTACAGCCATTTTCAGATCTCTCCAGAGATGTTGGATGGGATTCAGGTCTGGGCTCTGGCTGGGCCACTCAAGGACATTCACATGGTTGTTCTGAAGCCACTCCTTTGATATTTTGGCTGTGTGCTTTGGGTCGTTGTCCTGCTGAAAGATGAAGCGTCGTCCTAGACTGAGGTCAACAGCACTCTGGATCAGGTTTTCATCCAAGATGTCTCTGTACATGGCTGCATTCATCTTTCCCTCCTTTCCATCCTGACTAGTCGCCCAGGTCCTGCTGATGAAAAACACCCCCACAGCATGATGCTGCCACCACCATGCTTCACTGTAGGGATGGTGTTCTCCAGGTGATGAGCGGTGCCTGGTCTCCTCCAAACACAACGCGTGGAATTCATGCCAAATAGTTCATCTTTGTCTCATCAGACCAGAGGATTTTTTTTCTCATGGTCTGAGAGTCCTCCAGGTGCCTTTTGGCAAACTCCAGTCGGGCTGCCATGTGCTTTTTAGTGGAGGGGCTTCCGCCTGGCCACTCTACCATACAAGCCTGATTGGTGGATTGCTGCAGAGATGGTTGTCCTTCTTGAAGTTTCTCCTCTCTCCACAGAGGAACGCTGGAGTTCTGACAGAGTGACCGTCGGGTCCTTGGTCACCTCTCTGACTAAGGCCCTTCTCCCCGGATTGCTCAGCTTAGGCGGGCGGCCAGCTCTAGGGAGATTCCTGGTGGTTCTAAACTTCTTCCATTTAAAGATGATGCAGGCAACAGTGCTCACTGGAACCTTCAAAGCAGCAGACATTTTTCTGTACCCTTCCCCAGATTTGTGCCTCGAAACAATCCTGTTTGGGAAGTCTGAAGACAATTCTTTTGACTTCATGTTTGGTTGGTGTTGCAACATGCACTGCCAACTGTGAGAGCTTATATAGACAGGTGTGTGTCTTTCCAAATCAAGTCCAATCAACTGAATTCACCACAGGTGGCCTCCGATTAAGCTGTAGAAACAACTTGAGAGAGATCAGTGAAAACAGAATGAACCAGAGCTCAATTTTGAGCTTCATGGCAAACGTTCTGAATACTTATGCACAGGTGATATTTATAGTTTTTTATTTTTTATAAATTTACAAAAATCATAACAAAACTTCTTTCATTGTTTGTTTGTAATACTCTGATAAATATCAGTGGTATTTAATTTATATGAATGGTTATTTCATACAGATAAGATGTTTAAGTGTATAATAATTTATGTTTAAAAATTATTGACTTAAAACAAAACGAAAAAACATCATTTCATGGGGTGTGAATGTTTAAAAATATGTTAAAAGTAATTCTGTTACATGCGTGAGTTCATGACATTTGGGTTTTTTTTACACTTCCGGAGAGGAACGGGAGAAAGAAAAAAGAGAGCAGCAGTGTGTTAATGGCGGAGACTCTGGGACTGCGTGCGCCGTCAGTGTTATCCGTGAATAAGACTGCGAACTGTAGCTGAGCTGCCAGCTCAGAGTTTGTGGGTCGGATTCACATCGGTCGCTTGAGTTTGGTGACAACGTTCTGTTGGCTGGTCGGAGCCGGGTGAACACCTGCCGTCCTCGCTGGGGAAGAACGCTGCTGCTGCGGGAGACGGGAGTTCGCTGCTGCTGCGGGAAACGGAGTGCTGCGTGGCTGTGGTCGGAGACGGAGGCTGCCGCGACGAGGGTGACGGAGGACGCGTCCTGGCTGCCGGGGAAGCTGGAGTGCTGCTGTGGTCGGAGACGGAGGCTGCCAGATGAGCGAGGGATCTATCAGATGCGGTTTGGTCTTGCTGTTTTCATCTACACATGGAGGTACCATTTTCATGAGCTCCAACTAAAGCGCGCCAACGAGAGTTTAAAAAAGAGTGCACTCAAATCAAACTTAGACGTTTGAACTAAAGTAAGAAAACCATACCCCGGGGTACTTTTTTGGGTTTTACTTCTCTATTGTATTTCTATTGAGAAAAGTTTGGTTTGGTGTGTTTCTTGTTAATACATTTTCTAAAACTGAGATCTTGTGTTGGTTTTAATTGTTTTGTGTTTATTATCAGAGTACTGCATAAGAGTTTAAAGGCCTAGTGTAATTTCTCATAGCCTCTAAAGGGTAATTTAGAAGCAAGAATCATACAGTATCCTAGACTGATATTTAGAATTTGAGATGTGACTTTTACCATAAAGTGTCTGACAAGAGTTAAAGCTTAATTTTCCAGCATAAAGTGGGTTTTAATACACGAGCCGGTGGTAAAAGGGTTACATTTTTGGGGGCTCGTCCGGGATTGTTTAATTTTGTTATAACTGGCCTGTTTTTCATATTATAAAAAAAAAAAAAAAGAAAAAAAAGAAGAAAAAAAATTTTTTCACAAAAAAAAAAAAAAAAAAAAAATGAAAGTAGTTGAAATTGATGCCTGGTGCAAAAGGAAACAGTTGGCCTTTGAAAATGCAGTTGTTTTGAGTGATGTTGATCCAGATGTCACAGATGCAGTTCTGCTAAGAGCTTTAAGTCTGGTTAAAGTGTTTGGGAAGTCTGAGATAGTCGATCGTTGTCTTGATGTAGATTCTAAAATGCAGTTTATACTGATCAAGACTTCCGCTGACTTGACTAACCAAACCCTACCTGACGTTGTTGGACTTCCTGGTGAAGCTGGTCCATGGCCTGCTAAATTGCCCACTGCTCAGGCAGGAAATGAAGAGTTTCAAGCCATACTCGATTCTGGTTCTCAAGTAACTTTGTTGTACAGATCCTTCTACAACAGATATTTGACACACTTGCCATTGACACCTATCAGCAATCTGCAGATATGGGGTCTTAGTCCTGCTGAGTACCCTTATGATGGCTATTTGTCACTTAGGCTGGAGTTTTCGGAAATGGACGTAGGAGTGAGTGAGACCATAGATGCACTTGTGTTGGTTTGTCCCGACCCAGTTGTGAGAAGCGAAGCTTCCATGCTCATAGGCACTAACACACCCACTGTGAGACGACTGCTTAGTCAATGTAGAGAAAAGGGAGGAGAAAACTTGCTGAGAACTATGTACATTCACCCAGTTTTCAGGAAAGTTTTCAGTGAGATTTCACTCCTGCCACCTGTCACTGACAATAATGAGAGAGGAACTGTGTGGTTCACCCAAACCAAACCTGTCACTCTACGGCCTGGGGGAGTTGCCAAGGTGACTGGTACACCAAGGTTTCCGGGAGTGCTGAACACTCAGACCATCCTCGTGGACTCACCTGAGGACCCTGCGAATGAGTTACGGTTTCCAGAGGAACTCCTGGTTAGACCAGAGTTACAGATGTCTACTGGTGTGATGGATAAGAAAATCACCGTTCTAGTCAGAAACATGTCCGCCCGAGAAATCACCTTGACCAGAGGAATGTCGATAGCTCATTTGTTTCCAGTCGACATCGTGTCATCTCCACCTGGGAAAACAAAGTCTGATGTGGAGTCACCTGAAAAATTGACACCCTCCTCTTTCAATTTTGGAGACTCACCAGTACCTAAGGAGTGGAAAGAGAGGTTGGTGACAAAAATGATGGAACGGAACGAGGTTTTCTCTCTGCATGAGTTTGATGTGGGATGCAGTAAAAGCACCCAGCACACTATCAGAACCACCGATGACAAACCATTTCGTGAGAGGTCTCGTCGGCTGCCGCCTGCAGATGTGGAAGCATTGAGAGAGCATCTGTTGCAGTTAAAACATGCTGGTGTTATTACAGAGTCACGCAGTCCTTACGCTTCGCCCATTGTAGTTGTGAAGAAAAAGAATGGGAAAATAAGGATGTGTGTAGATTTCAGGACTCTGAACCGTCGCACTGTTCCAGACCAATACACAGTGCCAAGAATTGAAGATGCCTTGGCTTGTCTGAGTGGAAGTAAATGGTTTAGCGTGCTCGACCTTCGTAGTGGGTACTATCAAGTGCCTATGGCAGATTCTGATAAAGACAAGACAGCTTTCATCTGCCCAGCTGGATTCTTCCAATTTGAAAGAATGCCACAGGGAGTGACAGGGGCTCCTGCTACATTCCAGCGGATAATGGAACAGACTGTTGGAGACATGAATTTGCTGGAGGTATTGGTTTTATCTCGACGATCTCATTGTGTTTGGAGCAACACTTGAAGAGCACGAAACCCGATTGTTAAAGGTGCTTGACCGTTTGAGCGATGAAGGACTGAAGTTATCACTGGATAAATGCCAGTTTTGTCAGCCATCTGTAACCTATGTTGGACACATCATATCACAAGATGGGGTGTCTACCGATCCCAAGAAGACCGAAGCTGTAACCACCTGGCCGAGACCCAACACTTTGACTGCTTTGCGGTCATTTCTTGGATTCTGTGGATACTACAGGCGCTTCGTGAAGGATTATTCCAAGGTGGCTCACCCGTTGAACCAACTGTTGTCTGGTTACCCACCAGCTGCAAAGAAATACAAAGGTAAAAAGGAGAGCACTTACCTTAAACCCTCAGAGCCTTTTGGTAGTCGGTGGGATGGGAAATGTGACACAGCCTTCGAGGAACTGAAGCGACGGCTTACTCAAGCTCCTGTGTTAGCTTTTGCAAATCCTCAGCTACCTTATGTGCTTCATGTGGACGCTAGCCAAGAAGGGCTAGGAGGAGTGTTGTACCAGGATCAGGGGGAAGGATTGAGACCTGTGGCTTTCGTCAGTCGAAGCTTGACCCCTTCAGAAAGGAATTATCCAGCCCACAAGTTGGAATTTCTGGCGCTGAAGTGGGCAGTAGTGGACAAACTGCACGATTATCTGTATGGGACTAAGTTTGAGGTGAGGACAGACAACAATCCTCTGACATATGTGTTGACGTCTGCCAAGCCTGGACGCAACGGGTCACCGTTTGGCTTGCTGCTCTATCCACATATGATTTTAGTCTCAAGTACAGATCAGGTGTTCAAAACATTGATGCCGACGCTCTTTCTCGTCGCCCACATCCCAGTCCAGTACAAAAATCAGAGTGGAAAGACATCCTACAGCAGGGGTGAGAGCAATGTGTCAGATGTCTGCGGTGACAGAACACAGACACCCCACTGTCTGGAAGAGCCATCGACCTTGTGGGGATTTTCTCCGAATGCAATCCCACAAGCTTATTGTAATTTGGCTTCTTTGAGTGTCAAAAATATGCCTGTTGTGAGTGCCACTGAGTTGTCAATTGCTCAGGCAGGAAGATCCTGGTATAGGGCAAGTGTGGTCGGCTCTGAGTAATGGCAACATCAACCAAGTTGACAAGTCGAAACATCAAACCTACTCTTTATTGTTGAGAGAGTGGGGACAGGTTGAAGATGCAGCAAGGAGTAATGTATCGCATTATAAATCCACCAGGAAAATCATCCTGTTCTCAGTTGGTACTACCAGAAAAGTACAGAAACACAGTAATGAAGTCGCTGCATGATGATTCAGGTCATCTGGGCCTCGACAAGACATACGGCCTGATCAAAGATCGGTTCTACTGGCCTCGGATGAAGTCAGAGATTGAAGAATATTGCAAATCTTGTGAGAGGTGCATAAAAAGAAAGACTTTACCCCAAGAGGGTTGCACCTTGTCTCATCTGCAAAGTGATGGACCATTTGACCTCGTTTGTATGGACTTTCTGTCTATTGAGCCCGATTCGAGCAATACAGAAAATGTCCTGGTCATCACTGATCACTACACTCGCTATGCTCAAGCCTTTCCAACAAAGGACCAAAAAGCCTCGACAGTAGCAAAAGTGTTACTGGAGAAATATTTTGTCCATTATGGATTGCCCAAGCGGATGCACAGTGATCAGGGCAGAGACTTCGAAAGTCGCCTTGTTCACGAAGTGTTGAGTTCACTCGGGGTTGAAAAATCAAGAACAACACCCTATCATCCTCAAGGAGACCCTCAACCTGAGAGGTTTAATAGGACATTGTTGGACATGTTAGGAACTCTGGAACCAAACCGGAAGAAAAAATGGAGTCAGCATATTGTACATTTGGTTCATGCTTATAATTGCACTCCAAATGAAGCTACGGGATTTTCTCCCTATTTTCTTATGTTTGGGCGTGAAGCCAGGTTGCCCGTGGATCTATGTTTCAAGACTTCCAGTGACGGCACAGGACAGAAAACTTACCTCAAGTACGTTTCTGACATGAGGAAGGAGTTGAAGGCTGCCTATGAACTAGCAGAGTCCAGCGCTGCCAAGCAAAATGATAACAACAAGCAGAGGTATGACAAAAGAATCAGATTTGCACTGTTGTTGCCTGAGAGACAGAGTCTTGCTACGGAACCTTGGATTACAAGGGAAGCATAAACTGGCAGATCGCTGGGCATCAAAACCATATGTTGTGGAAAGCAAGATGCCGAACGTACCAGTGTTCCGGTTGAAACCTGTAGATGGTGATGGGCCAATCAAAATCCTCCATCGGAATCACCTCCTGCCTCTTGGGAAGAGGATAAGTTCAGATCTTGGATTTAACACAGATGTTCCACCTGCAAAGAGGGTTCTTCAACAGAGAGAACGGAAGGAACATAAAGACAAGTTTGAGAAGGAAAAGTCACCATCACGGAAAGTGCCGGATAAAGACTGTGAGAGAAGAGAAGTTCAACCCAGTGATACTGTTGAAAAAGTGTATACTGATTCTGAGGATGAGGATTATGGACTATGGTGTGACTCCATGATTGAACCTCTCAGGAACAACATGGGTGATGATACTCTGGAACCATTCAGTCCGGATTTGGGTATTTCTCTAAGCGACGTGACTGGACCTCCAAAAGCAGTCGAGCCAGAGATAACGCAAGAGTGTGGGGAGGAACCTGAAATGGACAGTGGAAATGAACTTGAGACTGAAAGTGACGGACTGCTGATTGAAGACATTCGCTCACATGAAACAGACGTTGAGTCTGACTCTGACACTAAGACTCGACCTCAGAGATTAAAGAGGGCTCCTTTAAGGTTAACTTATGACACCCCAGGTTATCCTAGTGTCATAGCAGCCCCTACAGTGAAGTTTGTTTCTTGTATGTACAAATGGATAGGTACACCTATCATTGCTTAATTGTGTGTTTACTCACCAGATGTGCCATGATTGTTTATGTTTAGAGGTACAAAGTCATGAGGGCATGCTTTTATTTTGGTGGGAGGAGAGTGTAATACTCTGATAAATATCAGTGGTATTTAATTTATATGAATGGTTATTTCATACAGATAAGATGTTTAAGTGTATAATAATTTATGTTTAAAAATTATTGACTTAAAAACAAAACGAAAAAACATCATTTCATGGGGTGTGAATGTTTAAAAATATGTTAAAAGTAATTCTGTTACATGCGTGAGTTCATGACATTTGGGTTTTTTTTACACTTCCGGAGAGGAACGGGAGAAAGAAAAAAGAGAGCAGCAGTGTGTTAATGGCGGAGACTCTGGGGACTGCGTGCGCCGTCAGTGTTATCCGTGAATAAGACTGCGAACTGTAGCTGAGCTGCCAGCTCAGAGTTTGTGGGGTCGGATTCACATCGGTCGCTTGAGTTTGGTGACAACGTTCTGTTGGCTGGTCGGAGCCGGGTGAACACCTGCCGTCCTCGCTGGGGGAAGAACGCTGCTGCTGCGGGAGACGGGAGTTCGCTGCTGCTGCGGGAGTTCGCTGCTGCTGCGGGAAACGGAGTGCTGCGTGGCTGTGGTCGGAGACGGAGGCTGCCGCGACGAGGGTGACGGAGGACGCGTCCTGGCTGCCGGGGAAGCTGGAGTGCTGCTGTGGTCGGAGACGGAGGCTGCCAGATGAGCGAGGGATCTATCAGATGCGGTTTGGTCTTGCTGTTTTCATCTACACATGGAGGTACCATTTTCATGAGCTCCAACTAAAGCGCGCCAACGAGAGTTTAAAAAAGAGTGCACTCAAATCAAACTTAGACGTTTGAACTAAAGTAAGAAAACCATACCCCGGGGTACTTTTTTGGGTTTTACTTCTCTATTGTATTTCTATTGAGAAAAGTTTGGTTTGGTGTGTTTCTTGTTAATACATTTTCTAAAACTGAGATCTCTGTGTTGGTTTTAATTGTTTTGTGTTTATTATCAGAGTACTGCATAAGAGTTTAAAGGCCTAGTGTAATTTCTCATAGCCTCTAAAGGGTAATTTAGAAGCAAGAATCATACAGTATCCTAGACTGATATTTAGAATTTGAGATGTGACTTTTACCATAAAGTGTCTGACAAGAGTTAAAGCTTAATTTTCCAGCATAAAGTGGGTTTTAATACACGAGCCGGTGGTAAAAGGGTTACATGTTTATTGTTTGTTTATTTGTTTTCACAGATTAAAAAAACATTTGTAACACAATATAAAAGTAGAAAGAAATGTGAAGGAGAAAGCCTAAAAACCCTCCAGGGGCTTGAGAAGTGGCTTTCTCCATTTACATCCATCCAGATCATTGGAAAGCAGATACAATTTATAACAATGAGGGGGGGGGGGGGGGGGCAGTATAACTAAATACAGAAACATTAAACAAAAATCAATAAAAAGATAAGATTGGGTACACACCTGGTTAAATTGAGTAGTGAGTTGTGATTAAAAATATTATGGAAGAAAGGGGGAAGGGTTTTCCCAAGTGAGCCATGAACAAACAGACCAAGACCATGTTGTCATTATGGGGTATTTTGTGTAGAATTCTGAGAAAAAAAAAAGAATGTATTCGTATTATCAATAGGACTGTAACATAAAAGAATGTGGGAAAAGTGAAGCGTTCTGAATACTTTCCGGACTGACTGTACATGCCCCCCTATGGCCAACCAGTGGGGGGGATCTGGCCGGAAAAACGTGATCCTTCCACGCGCTACGTCCGGCCGGAGAAGCCCCACCCTGTCTGGTGAAAAGATGCGGCCTGCTCACTCCTCAGGTTAAGGAGGAGACCTCAGCTCAGTGCAGGGCCCCTCCCCGGGGTTGGTAGAGGATGGCAATGCACAGGACTGTTAGGTAGGAGCACGGGGTGAAAATGGGAAAAAATCGGGGATAAAAATATTTAAAAAAAAATAAATTTATGTCATTACTTGCAATTATAAATTGTCCTAACTATCATGGTGATTATGAACCAAACAGTACCTCAGAGTACCGACACCTTTTGGAGTCTTTGGATGGTCACGTGAGACTGGCCCTTTTGGGACTCCCTTGTTGTGCTGGGGGACCATTGCTGTTCATCCTATACATCAACAATATATGTGAGGTTTCAAATACACTGAAAATGATTTTATTTGCGGATGACACTAACCTGCTATGCTGTGGAGATAATTTACAACAGCTTTTGGACACTGTGGCAACTGAATTAAAAAGAGTGAAGAGTTGGTTTGATTCAAATAAACTCACGTTAAACCTTCATAAAACCAAGTTCATAATATTTGGAAAACGATTGATAAACTCACAAAAGAAACTTATGATAAATGACATAGAAATAGAGAAAGTAAATGAAGTAAAATTTCTTGGAGTCATAATAGACAACAAACTATCCTGGAAGCCTATATACAGTACATTAAAGCCAAAATATCCAAATCAATTGCAATATTACACAAAGTCAAACACCTTCTTAATCAATCATCACTATGACACCTTGTACTGCTCCTTCATACTTCCATATATGAGCTACTTTGTGGAAGTGTGGGGGAACCAAGGGCGAAACTTTAGTTTCAGAGGTGGGGGGGGACACAAGTAGGAACGGCAAATTTGTGCGTGTAGCTGTAGCGTGGATGTGCAAGTGTGGCTTTGTAAGACTATGTGTGTCGTGAATGCGAACAATCAAACAATTTTAATATGCATTTACTTTTTTAGACAATTTAATTATTTATTTTTTTTTCCCCTTTTGGAAAATGCTGGGTCTGCATTCTTGGCCAGGCTTGATTTTTCATTTTCAAAAGCTTGGGAACAGAAAAAACATAGGATTCCATTGACTCCTTGTCTATAATGGAGCCAAGGAAATTCACAGTACCACTTCTCTTGATCTTAAGGTTTTGTTGCTGAGATGCTGTTCTACAATCACTTTTGGGCTAACATGGTTGGGTTCCTGCCTGCCTGCACCTCTTCACTTGCGCCTGTCTCCACATATTTCTCCTATGAAATATGAAAATAGATCATGTTCATTCCTTCTTTCCTTATAAACAAACCAAAATCACCTAACCATTTACAAACATATTAACCTACCTGCACTACAGTGCTGCTGCTTTCCCCTGCCTCTCTCTGAGTTTGAGCCTGGTGGTGTAAGTCCGACATTACAGTTAGTGAACTTGCTTCCATACTCTATACAACACACAAAACCAGAGGTGGGTAGCACTCAGTTACATTTGCTTGAGTAAGGTTTTGGATAAATTGTGCTTTTAAGAGTAGTTTTAATGCAAAGTTCTTTTTACTTTTACTGGAGTAATATTGTTCTAAAGTAACAATACTAATAGCAAAAATGGATTTTAAACTGAGCTGCCGGCTCCTCTTCATTTCTGCGCCGCGTCCTGGCATGTCTGTCTGTGAAGGCTGATTTATGGGTTCTGCGTTAATCGACGCAGAACCTACGTCGTACGGGTTACGGCGTACGCGGCGACGCGCACTGTACGGTGCGCGTCGCCGCGTAACCTACGCCGTAGGGTCTGCGTCCGATTTAACGCAGAACCATAAATCAGCCTTGAGCAGCAGTGAGGGGGAGAGCGGAGGGAGGAGGGGGAGGGGGAGCTGGGCTGCCGTGCCGCCGTGCCGTCAGTACCTTTGGGTGTCTTGATGATTCGCAATTACAGGCTGAGCCTACCGTTAGTTTTTAAACTATAAAAAAGTGGGGGGGACAAAAAGATGATTTTGAAAAGTGGGGGGGACATGTCCCCCCTGTCCCCAGTGGAAATTGCGCCCATGTATGTAAAGACACTTGTATTATATAAGTGTTGTTTTTAGATTCTTGGTCATATTGAAAGTATTTAAACATTTTTGTGACCAAGAAATTTGATTAGTATTAAGAAGATAAGTTAGCCTCCCATATTGAGATCGGAAGAGAGACTGAGTTACCTATTATGGACATTAACCTGTAGAGTTTTGATCGTAGTTTTGGGGTGTTTAGATCAAGTAATTATTTTACCTTAATAGGAAGTTGCAGATCCAGTTGGTTGAGTTTATATTTTTTACTTATTATGGACTTGAATTGTTGGTATTCTAAAATTGTGTTACTGCTAATTCCATGTTAATTCCAGTCTGCGCAGACTGAGGTCCTTTGGAGTGAGGGACGGCCCCCTGAGGACCTTCTATGACTCTGCGGTGGCGTCGGCCATCTTTTATGGTGTGGTCTGCTGGAGCAGCGGCATCACAGCAGTAGAGAGGAAGAGACTGGACAAGGTGGTGAAGAAAGCCGGCTCTGTCCAGACCGCAGCCCAGGACAGGGTGGAGGTGGTGGGGGAGAGGAGGATGGTGGCTAAGCTGTCTTCCATCATGGACAATGTCTCCCACCCCCTTCATGAGACTGTCAGAGCCCTGGAGCTCCATCAGTGACCAGCTTCATCACCCAAGATGCACCACTGAGAGGCATCGCAGGTCCTTCCTCCCCGGCTGCCATCAGACTCTATAACCAGGACTGCTCTCAGTAGCCAGTGGACAATAATATGTGCAATAACATAAGATGTGCAATATCTGCCAATCTGCCAGTCTACCTAACAACACTCCACCTGCTTTTTTTGCACTGTTTATTTTCTTTCATTCTACTGTATATACGGCTCATATTTCTGTAATTATACATATTTTATATATATTTTTTTTTATTTGTACTTTTTAGTCTCTTTTTGCCCCCCCCCCCCTCCCTCCCCTGCATGTGTGTGCTAAGTGTACTGCTGCAAACAAAGTAAGTTTCCCCACTGAAGGAGAAAATAAAGGTTTCTCTTATCTTATCTTATCTTATCTTCTCTTCTCTTCTCTTCTCTTCTCTTCTCTTCTCTTCTCTTCTCTTCTCTTCTCTTCTCTTCTCTTCTCTTCTCTTCTCTTCTCTTCTCTTCTCTTCTCTTCTCTTCTCTTCTCTTATATTATATTATCTTATCTTGTAGATTCTTTATTCCTTGGTCTCTCCACTGAGTACATTTTACTGTCTTTTCCTCATTTTTTAGAATGTATGGGTAGTTCCAGATGAGTGTGCGATCAGGTGGATGAAGTGAGATTTGGGTTATTTTAAGGAAGTCCCAACCAGGCTGTCAGAGAAGAGCTAATATTAATCATTTTAAAGCATTTATGATACTTGGTGTTTTGACCGATAAATGGTAAATCTGAGATTTCCAAATCATTGCAAAGCACTTGTTCTGAATCCAGCCATTGACTATCTAGTGAGAGATTTTTGCACCATTTAAAAATATACTGTACCAACTTATTAACTAATAGTAACTGGGCCCCCTGGATCTGGACCTCCAGCCACCATGTACCACCAAGATCTGTTTCACCACTAATGCCTAGAAGGAAGGCTTCATTTCCAGGCTACAGACAGCCAACTTATGGCCTCGGTCTGTCTTGCTGCAGTAACATTTTTAACACCCAGGAAGAGGTTCCATTTCCTGGATAAAACCCCCGCCATTTTTCTGAGTAGTGGGAGCCTGGTATCCTGACCAGGGTGGACTCTGCTGACATGCGGATCCCGGGTACTCTGACCATTGTGGACTCTGGGTTTCCTGGTGCTAAGTTCAGATGTCACACCCTTATGTCACTGTCATTGTCTACGTGTGCACATAACTCCCCCAGCTCCGTCAAGGTACATACCTGGCCTGAGGAATCTTTTCCCACGTGTAGGAATGCAGAAGCAACAAGGACATAAATTAAAACCGTATATAAACATATTAAAAAAGCCTTTGTAGCAGCTAATCAAACATGGAAGGTCCTGCTTTGACAAGGTCCAGTCGGTGTGTCCTTAAATAATGTGGCGGTTTTGAATAATGACCGGCTCTCAAGTGTGTCCTAAATAACTTGCACAACATTTCAGAAATTCTCAACGGATGACAGTCTTTCAGAACCAGAAACTGGTTTTTCAGCAGCTGACCTCTAAACTCTGCACATGAACATTAAAGCAGCTGTTTTCGACCTTATATTATGAAAAACATCACGGGGGTTCATATCAGAGAGTTGGTTCCTGCCAGTCACACCCTTATAGGTCTCACTGTCATTGTCCACGTCTGCACATAAGTCCCCCAGCACAACAAGGGAGTCCCCAAAAGGGCCAGTCTCATGCCACCATCCAAAGACTCCAAAAAGTCTCGGTACTCTGAGGTACTGTTTGGTTCCCAATCACCATGATAGTTAGGACAATTTATAATTGCAAGTAATAACATCAATTTCAACTGTCATTTCTGTTTTACTGGGTAAACCATAATTAACTATGACCCAAGTAACTTACACAATGTTTCAGTGACAAGATGCAATCTAAAGAACGGCATGTACGGAATTCAAAAGCTGTCATTAAACCCATTAAAAACAATTAAAATGCACAGTACATACCTGGCTTCAGGCACCACCATCAAGCACCATGCCGCTCCCCGAGGAGTGGGCCCCCGCTGCCGTCAGGGCCCCCAGTGCAGAGCGGGAGATGGTACAAACAGTTCTCCATTCACACTCACAAAAAAAAAACATAATACCTGAGAATGAGTCCGCCAGCTGCCACGCCCATCCGAGTACCCCCACTGGGGGACAGTCGGCCCTCGAACCCGGCCCTGCCCCCCCCAGCGCAGGCAGCCACCCCCCACCCAGGAAGAGGCCAGCCACCCGATGCGGAAGGTCCAGGCCCACATCCCAGCCCATCCGGGAATGGTCCGGAGAAACGCTCAAGCCATGTGGATAAATCTTCACATACCTCCAGCCAGAATTTCTGCACAGGTGCACAAAACCATAAAGCATGCATATAATCATCAGGGGTGTTCTATGTTCACTGCAAGTTGATTTTAGAGGGTGCAAAACCCATCTGGAACATCCTTTGCCCTGTATAATGTGTTATGTAAAGACACTTGTATTATATAAGTGTTATTTTTAGATTCTTGGTCATATTGAAAGTATTTAAACATATTTGTGACCAAGAAATTTGATTAGTATTAAGAGATAAGTTAGCCTCCCATATTGAGATCGGAAGAGAGACTGAGTTACCTATTATGGACATTAACCTGTAGAGTTTTGATCGTAGTTTTGGGGTGTTTAGATCAAGTAATTATTTTACCTTAATAGGAAGTTGCAGATCCAGTTGGTTGAGTTTATATTTTTTACTTATTATGGACTTGAATTGTTGGTATTCTAAAATTGTGTTACTGCTAATTCCATATTAATTCCAGTCTGCGCAGACTGAGGTCCTTTGGAGTGAGGGACGGCCTCCTGAGGACCTTCTATGACTCTGCGGTGGCGTCGGCCATCTTTTATGGGGTGGTCTGCTGGAGCAGCAGCATCACAGCAGCAGAGAGGAAGAGACTGGACAAGGTGGTGAAGAAAGCCGGCTCTGTCCTGGGCTGCAGTCTGGACAGGGTGGAGGTGGTGGGGGAGAGGAGGATGGTGGCTAAGCTGTCTTCCATCATGGACAATGTCTCCCACCCCCTTCATGAGACTGTCAGAGCCCTGGAGCTCCATCAGTGACCGGCTTCGTCACCCACGATGCACCACTGAGAGGCATCGCAGGTCCTTCCTCCCCGCTGCCATCAGACTCTATAACCAGGACTGCTCTCAGTAGCCAGTGGACAATAATATGTGCAATAACATAAGATGTGCAATATCTGCCAATCTGCCAGTCTACCTAACAACACTCCACCTGCTTTTTTTGCACTGTTTATTTTCTTTCATTCTACTGTATATATACGGCTCTTATCTTATCTTATATTATCTTATGTTTTGGATTCTTTATTCCTTGGTCTCTCCACTGAGTACATTTTACTGTCTTTTCATCATTTTTTAGAATGTATGGGTAGTTCCAGATGAGTGTGCGATCAGGTGGATGAAGTGAGATTTGGGTTATTTTAAGGAAGTCCCAACCAGGCTGTCAGAGAAGAGCTAATATTAATCATTTTAAAGCATTTATGATACTTGGTGTTTTGACCGATAAATGGTAAATCTGAGATTTCCAAATCATTGCAAAGCACTTGTTCTGAATCCAGCCATTGACTATCTAGTGAGAGATTTTTGCACCATTTAAAAATATACTGTACCAACTTAGTACTAATATTAACTGCCCCTCCCTGGATCTGGACCTCCAGCCACCATGTACCACCAAGATCTGTTTCACCACTAATGCCTAGAAGGAAGGCTTCATTTCCAGGCTACAGACAGCCAACTTATGGCCTCGGTCTGTCTTGCTGCAGTAACATTTTTAACACCCAGGAAGAGGTTCCATCTCCTGGATAAAACCCCCGCCATTTTTCTGAGTAGTGGGAGCCCGGTATCCTGACCAGGGTGGACTCTGCTGACATGCGGATCCCGGGTACTCTGACCATTGTGGACTCTGGGTTTCCTGGTGCTAAGTTCAGATGTCACACCCTTATGTCACTGTCATTGTCTACGTGTGCACATAACTCCCCCAGCTCCGTCAAGGTACATACCTGGCTTGAGGCATCTGCTCCCACGTGTAGGAATGCAGAAGCAACAAGGATATACATTAAAACCGTATATAAACATATTTAAAAAGCCTTTGTAGCAGCTAATCAAACATGGAAGGTCCTGCTTTGACAAGGTCCAGTCGGTGTGTTCTTAAATAATGTGGCGGTTTTGAATAATGACCGGCTCTCAAGTGTGTCCTAAATAACTTGCACAACATTTCAGAAATTCTCAACGGATGACAGTCTTTCAGAACCAGAAACTGGTTTTTCAGCAGCTGACCTCGAAACTCTGCACATGAACATTAAAGCAGCTGTTTTCAACCTTATATTCTGAACAATAACACGAATAATTCAAAAGAATGTCTTCCTAATCACGACATCCAGTCAAGCTATAAGACTCTTTGGTTTGATTTGATTTATTTTATTTTTGTACTTGTAAAAAAAGAAACAACACTTCATGAGAAGTTTAAGAAAACAACAACAAAACAAAGAATTTCATCCTTTAAAACTTGCTGTCTTGATTTACATGTGCCAAAAAAGGAGTAGGAAGAAGTGTAAACTTATTTAGTCCTACCCCCATTCACTGATCATTTAACCTGTATTTATAAACATGCACACACTGTACTCACACTGCTTAGTATTATTATTATTATTATTATTATTATTATTATTATTATTATTATTATTATTATTATTATTATTATTATTATTATTATTATTATTATTATTATTATATACTGTAATTATACTCACACTCATACTTATACATGCATACAAACATACACATATTTGAATATTTCTATATACTTTTACACACATGCCAATATAAAGACTGCATATATATATATATATATATATATATATATGTATATTTGCTTCCCATTTCTGAACATAACTATACACAGATATACCTTCATCCAACAGTGTTATATTCAGGCCCGTAAAAGCCGCTAAACCCCTTCCTCTTTGTACCACGTGAGAATCATGTTTTTATATTTGTTTTTAAACTGGTTAATGTTTGGACATTGTTTTAATTCTGAATCCATTCTGTTCCATAGTTTAACTCCACTGACTGATATAGAAAATCTTTTCATAGTTGTTCGTGTTCTACAAGTCTTAAAATTTAGAGAACCCCTTAAATTGTACCCCCCTCTCTGTCATAAAACATTTCCTGCAAGTGAGATGGTAATAAGTTGTTCCTAGCTTTATAGCCTTATGAATTATCCTTATGACTCTTTTCTGCAGTATGAATAGTGGTTGCAGTGAACTTTTATACGTATTTACCCAAACCTCTAAACAGTAACTTAGATAAGGTAAAACTAGGGAACAGAACAGGATGCGGAGTGATTTGCTATCCAGGAATTGCTTTGCTCTGGCCAGAACTGAGACGCCTCTAGATATTTTGTTGTGGATGTTTAATATGAGATTTCCAGCAAATCTTGTCGTCTATAATTACCCCAAGAAATGTAGTTTCATGTACTCTTTCAATGTTTACACCCTCAATTTGTACCTGTGCTTGATTGTTTTTATTGTTTCCAAATACCATCCTTTTTGTTAATGATAACTTGTTATTGTCAAACCATTCCTTAATGTTGTCAAATTCTGAGGTAATATTGTCCAAGAGTTGCTGTAAATTCTCACCAGAATAAAATATGTTTGTGTCATGGGCATATAATATGAAATTCAGTATTTGTGATACTTTACATATGTCATTGAAATAGATGATAAATAGTTGAGGACCCAACACTGACCCCTGGGGGACGCCACACTCAATGTCCAAACATTGGGACTGATTTTCTCCCATCTTCACAAATTGTTTCCTGTTCATCAAGTAGCTTCTAACCCACTGTAATGCACACACCCTTATCCCATATAGTTCCAATTTATTGAATAATATGTTGTGATTTATTGTATCGAAAGCTTTTTTTAGATCAATGAATAAACCAACTGCGTATTTCTTTTCATCTATGGAACTTGTGGTTACTTCAGTGAGTTCAGTTAAAGCTTGTGCTGTTGTTCGGGTTTTTCAGAATCCATACTGACTGTCAGAGAGTAAATTGTCTTTATCTATGAAATTGTCTAATCTGTTATTAAATAGTTTTTCCAAATTTTTTGAGAATTGTGGGAGAAGAGAGACAGGTCTGTAATTTGTGAAGTGGTGTTTGTCTCCAGTTTTGTACAACGGCATAACTTTAGCTATTTTCATGCCATTGGGGAATTGACCAGTTAGTAATGATAAGTTAAAATTAAAGCTGCAAGCAGCGATGAACGGGCCCTCGCACTCACGGCCACCGCCCCCCATAAGCATATCAGAAACGACACCACCCACGACTTCCTATGTCAAACCATTCAAAAGTTATAGCAGAAAATCGGGACAACCAATCAGAAGAAGGGGCGGGACTAATTAAGGCCAACGAAGCTCAAGGACTCATTACAGATTCCCATGACACCACCCACGACTCTCTATGTCAAACCATTCAAAAGTTATAGCAGAAAATCGGGACAACCAATCAGAAGAAGGGGCGGGGCTAATTAAGGCCAACGAAGCTTAATAGCTTAATACCGAGTCCTATGACACAACCCACGACTTCCTATGTCAAACCATTCAAAAGTTATAGCAGAAAAAAGGGACAACCAATCAGAAGAAGGGGCGGGGCTAATTCAGGACAATGAAGGTCGAGGACTTCATAAAGAGTCCCATGACACCACCCACGACTCTCTATGTCAAACCATTCAAAAGTTATAGCAGAAAATCGGGACAACCAATCAGAAGAAGGGGCGGAGCTAATTTTCACCAATTATGGTCAAGGACTCCATACCGAGTCTCATGACACCACTCACGACGCTTTATGTCAAACCATTCAAAAGTTATGGCAGAGAAAAGTATTCTAGGGGGCGCTGTTGAGCCGTTAGGCCACGCCCATTAATGCAAACCATGAAATATCACATTTATCGCCAGGCCTGGCTTGCATGCAAAATTTGGTGACTTTTGGAGAACTATCAAATATGGACCAATCAGATGAAGGGGTGTGTGCTTTTTGGTGTCTAGCGTCGCCACGGTAACACTTTTGAAAGAGAAAAGTAATGCGCATAGTCGCAAGATGGAGACGCACATTTTGATGTATAACACACCTGGGTGCACGTTACGGTTCGGGCCGTATTAATTGCCGAAGGAATGGCATAAATTGCGCCAAAATTACACAATTAATTCAAAATGGCTGACTTCCTGTTCGGTTTCGGCCATGGCGCCAAGAGACTTTTCTTCAAGTTGCGACATGATACAGGTGTGTACCGATTTTTGTGCATGTACGTCAAACCGTAGTATGGGGCTTGAGGCACAAAGTTTTCCGGGGGGCGCTGTTGAGCCATTTTGCCACGACCATTAATACAAACGATGAAATATAAAATTTATCGCCAGGCCTGCCTTGCATGCAAAATTTGGTGACTTTTGGGGAACTATCAAATATGGACCAATCAGATGAAGGGTGGCGCGCTTTTTGGCGTCTAGCGTCGCCACGGTAACACTTTTGAAAGAGAAAAGTAATGCGCGTAGTCGCAGGATGGAGACGCACATTTTGATGTATAACACACCTGGGTGCACGTTACGGTTCGGGCCGTATTAATTCTCAAAGAAATGGCTCATATTTCTCCAAAATTACGCGATTAATTCAGAATGTTTAAAATGGCCAACTTCCTGTTCGGTTTCGGCCATGGCGCCAAGAGACTTTTCTTTAAGTTGCGACATGATACAGGTGTGTACCGATTTTCGTTCATGTACATCAAACCGTATTGTGGGGCTTGAGGCGCAAAGTTTTTTCTGTCTGAACCAACCAGATGAAGGGTGGGCGCGCTTTTTGGCGTCTAGCGTCACCACGGTAACGCTTTTGAAAGAGAAAAGTAATGCGTGTTGTCGCAGGATGGAGACGCACATTTTGATGTATAACACACTTGGGGGCACGTTACGGTTCGGGCCGTATTAACTGCCGAAGGAATGGCATAAATTGCGCCAAAGTGACACGATTAATTCAAAATGGCTGACTTCCTGTTCGGTTTCGGCCATGACGCCAAGAGACTTTTCTTTAAGTTGTGTACTGATACAGGTGTGTATCGATTTTCGTGCATGTACATCAAACCGTATTGTGGGGCTTGAGTCACAAAGTTTTCCGGGGGGCGCTGTTGAGCCATTTTGCCACGCCCATTAATGTAAACCATTAAATATCAAATTTTTCGCCAGGCCTGACTTGCATGCAAAATTTGGTGACTTTTTGGGCACGTTTAGGGGGACAAAAAGGCCCTCCTTTCGTCAGAAGAAAAAGAAAAAGAAAAAGAAAAAGAAAAAAAAAAATTCCTACAGATACAATAGGGCCTTCGCACTGAAGGTGCTCGGGCCCTAAATATGCGTCAGAGGTTTGGAGATCCCGTCAACAACCTTTTTTACTATTTTCATGTCTATTTCATTATATTTGTTGATGTTTTGTTTTTGCATTTATTCACAATATCTATAATCTCCTTTTCCTCCACAGGTTTGAGGAACATTGTGTTAGGATTTGTTTCAATGAGATTATCATTAGGTGTTACTGGATCTGGGATTTGTTTTGCTAAATTTGGTTCAACATTTACAAGAAATGTATTACATTTATTAACAACTTCATCCATGTTATGTATGATCTTATCATTTTATATAAAATACTACGGGTAAATAATCTGCCTATAGTTATTTCTGATTATGCTGTTTAATATGTTCCATATACCCTTAATGTTATGCTTATTGTTATCTATTAGTTTGTTATAATATTCTTTCTTACAATTTCTCATAATATTAGTTAGCTTATTTTTATATTTCTTATATTAGTTTCTGCTTCATTTGTTCTGTGTTTTAGGAATTCTCTGTATAATGTATTTTTCTTTTTGCAGGCATTTTGCAGTCCCTTTGAAATCCACTGATTATCGTTATACTTTAGTTTTCTACTATATTGTTTAATTGGACATTTTTTATCATATAGTGATTTAAATGTTCTTAAAAAATCATCATATGCTTTGTAAATATCATTTTCTTTATATATTAATTCCCAATGATGTGCTATTAGATGGTTTTTAAGTGCAACCATAGACTCTTCTGTCCTAACTCTTCTGTGTTGTGGTTTGTTGTTCTGCTTGTTTCTCCCATAGTTGCTGTTATAAACTATAAAGACCGGAAGGTGATCACTGATGTCATTTATTAATGTTCCTCCCACTGTATTGTTGTCTATGTCATTTGTAAATATATTATCAATTAATATAGCACTGTGGGACGTGATCCGGCTTGGTCTGGTGATTTTGGGATATAGACTAATACTATATAATGTATTAATAAATTCCTCGGCCATTCTATGATTATTTGCATTTAGAAGATCAATATTGAAATTGCCACAGATAAACATGATTTTATGTCTTGTTTTTGTTGAATATTCCTCTATCCAGTCTTTAAATGTGTCTATATTAGACCCTGGTGTTCTGTATATACAACTCACAATGACATTTTTCTTTTTTTCCATACGTATTTCTATTGTAAGACATTCAAGTACATTATCTACCGCAGATGACATTTCTTCTACCACCTTATAATTATAAAAAAGGAAATGCCACCTCCACATAGCTGATGTGTCTCTAAAAACTTTTAAATCAGAAATCAAGCTTTTTTCACCCTAAATAACACGTTAAATTGTCCATCAGTGATGAGGACAGAAGTCCAAACACAGAACATCACTGGGGTTCATATCAGAGAGTTGGTTCCTCCCAGTCACATCCGTACACGTCTCACTGTCATTGTCTACGTGTGCACATAACTCCCCCAGCTGCGTCAAGGTACACACCTGGCCTGAGGCAGCTGCTCCCACGTTAAGGAATGCAGAGGCAACAAGGATATAAATTAAAACCGTATATAAACATATTAAAAAAGCCTTTGTAGCAGCTAATCAAACATGCAAGGTCCTGCTTTGACAAGGTCCAGTCGGTGTGTCCTTAAATAATGTGGCGGTTTTGAATAATGACCGGCTCTCAAGTGTGTCCTAAATAACTTGCACAACATTTCAGAAATTCTCAACGGATGACAGTCTTTCAGAACCAGAAACTGGTTTTTCAGCAGCTGACCTCTAAACTCTGCACATGAACATTAAAGCAGCTGTTTTCGACCTTATATTCTGAAAAACATCACTGGGGTTCATATCAGAGAGTTGGTTCCTCCCAGTCACACCCTTATAGGTCTCACTGTCATTGTCCACGTTTGCACATAAGTCCCCCAGCACAACAAGGGAGTCCCCAAAAGGGCCAGTCTCAAGCCACCATCCAAAGACTCCAAAAAGTCTCGGTACTCTGAAGTACTGTTTGGTTCCTAATCAACATGATAGTTAGGACAATTTATAAAAGTAAGTAATGATATTAATTTCAATTGTCATTTCTGTTTTACTCGGTAAACCATAATTAACTATGACCCAAGTGACTTACACAATGTTCCAGTGACAAGATGCAATCTAAAGAACGGCATGTACGGAATTCAAAAGCTGTCATTAAACCCATTCACATTACATACCTGGCCTGCGGCACCTGCTCCTACGTGTAGGAATGCAGCCGTAACAAGAATATCACTTTTCTAGCTGACGTGTCTCTGAAAATATTTAAATCAAGAATCAAGCTTTTTTCACCCTAAAAATCATGTTAAATTCAGAAACTGTTTGAACATCTTCTGTCTCCCAGGTTATCTAATCAAATCAAATCAAATCAAATCAAACTTTATATATAGAGCACTTTTCATACAAAAATTGCAATACAAAGTGCTTCACATAACACCCCCCCCCCCCCCCTCCCCGCACAAAACGAGATGCCAGAAGGCCATTCATCAGCAGAGGGCGGTTCCCACCTGGCAACTCCATAGGTCACTCAACCTCCTCGTCACTTCTTTAGGGCGTGGAAAGGAGCGCTGATCGACATAAAAACAGACAGGCAGAGACGGAGAGGCAGAGCGGCATCTTCCCTCAAGATACCAGCGGAAACATCTCTCCAACAGCTGCAAGATCATCTTCATCAGAGCTGCACTAGGTGAGGCTGCTGAAAGTTGACTTAAACAAGTTTGTGGGTTAAACTTCCTTAACATCCGCTCACTGGACAAATAAATCATTTTCTAACCAGGATCAGAGTTGAAAAAGTTTAAATCTGTCCTACAGGTCACATTTTTGTCCAATGAGTGCGTTTACATGGGAAGTTTAATTCCTCTTTAATTCAGAATTAAAATTAAATCTGATTTAAAATGAGTAAAATTTACCATGTAAACACCTAATTCTGAATGAAAATGGCCATTCCGAATTAAACTTAATTCCGAAGTAAGTAGCTGGTTTATTCTGATTTTAAATCTGAATAGAATAATTCTGCAATCATGTCTACACTCATTCCTCTGTAAATTAATTCCGGTCTTTCTTTCTGCTCGTTCCCTCGCCCGTCTGTCTCCATGACGCTTATATTCCACGCTGGGCTGGTTTTCCAAACAAAGTTTCAAGATGGCAGCACGCAGTAAACGCTGGTCAAGAGCAGAGACCATTTATTTAATAAATAGAAATCATTAAAAGAACAGATGGAAATAGGAAACATCAAAATTGTGAGCTTTTCAAAGTTGTAGCGGCTAAGTTAGTTTTTCGGAATTTGGAATTATTTAATTTGGAATAATTAATTCCGAATTAAAAAACATCATGTAACCGTGGCCAATGTGGTTTTTATGAAGAGCTACAATTAACTGATGTCGGTGTTCTTATTTCCTGCAGAATCAAGAGGTTCACCTTCATCGGCAACAAAGGTTTGTTTCACAGAAACATTAATGTCTTTTACAGTTTCTGAGTTCACAAAGTCAAGTCTTCACTGCTGTAACTGTCGTCTGTCTACTAATGATTTGCCAAAAGCAGTTAATGATGTTTGAGTGTGACGTTCAGATCAGAAACTGCAATTGATCGTGTTTCTTCTGGCTGCTGAACAATTCAGTATCTGACCATCACTGAGCTTCACTCTCCAACTGACAGAAAAATGCAGTGAGTTTGTTTTTTTCTTCCAACAGCTCTCTATCGGCTGATCCAACATGCTCCTTCCACTGTTCTACCTGAGCTTGCTCGTGGCCCTGACAGGTAAGTCAGACACTCGCTCACTGCTGGAGACAGAAATATCCAACACTTCCCTTCAGTAAAAGTCCTACAAGTCCTCCTTTAAAGCAACTATTCTTACATTGAGAAAGTCAACTTCTACTAAAGTTTGTCAGCATCCCACAGTAAATGTAGCTATTTCATATATTATCTATCATTGGTCCAGCGTTCTTAAAAGAGCCGGATGTGACTGTTGCAGCCAAATGTTTCTGATGTAGATGCATCCAGTACTCGAGTTGAGGGGGGATGAGGGGGGATGGCATCCCCCCCTGAAATAAAAACGGTCCAAATTATCCCCCCTGAAATAAAAACGGTCCAAATCATCCCCCCTGTAAAACTGCCATCCCTCCTTTCCATCCCTTATGTCATTTCATCAATTAATGTGGTTTTACTGCTATTTCAACATTTAGAGTCATCACCAGAAAAATAACACCAGAAAAATTACTTATTTGACAATTTTCACCTGTTTCAAGTACATTTTCACTTGAAATAAGTAGGACAAATCTGCCAATGGGACAAGATTTATCTTCTCATTACAAGCAATAAAATCTTGTTCCACATGCAGATTTTTCTACTTATTACAAGTGAAAATCTACTTGAAACAGGTGAAAATTGTTGTTTTTTCCAGTGATGAGTCTTGTTTTAAGTGTAATGAGATTTTTTTACTAAAATGAGACATTTTAACTAGAAATAAGACAAATATTCTTGTTAAGATTGTGAGTTTTTGCAGTGATCCATGTTACTTATCCTGTGAAGGACAGAGTCATATTGATAAGTTCAGAAAAGTGTTTTTTATTGTTGTGTTTTGATGTATTTGATGTAAGCCCAGTGGATATTTAAAGCTTACAGAAGGCTGCATTTAACTGCTGCTATGTCATTCCTGCAGTATTTCTGCAGCTGTTTTGGTCACTGCTATTATTTGTAGTATATTATATTATTTGTAATCAGCACAAATTATCTGTCCCCATATGATCAAATCCACCATCCCCCCTGATTTTATTTTACAACTCGAGTACTGGATGCATCAAACCTCTGGAGCCACTAGGGGGCGATACAGATACAAGACCAACCTCCATGTGCAGCTTTTGGAGAAGAAATAAAATGACTGTTCATTTCATGATATTTGAGCATTAAAGTCTTTCCCTGTGGAGAGCTTAACTTTTTACTCAGATATCTAACATCTGTCTTGTGATTCAAGAGTCTTTCTTTCAATTTATGTTAATAAAAATAGAATAATCTGAGTTTTTGTAATAAATACATATTCAGGGTTTGTTCAACATTCGCAAAGTTATGGCAATACATTTTAGTTTTTCGCAGGAATTTTCAAACATTTAAAAGACATTTTTATTGTAAAAGACCCAAGAAATTCAGAAAATTGTATTTCCGTTTCCTTCAAAAGGTTTTCCATTTCTAAAGTCAGATATTGAGGTTTTTCTTGTACCTTTGTGGTTGGTGTTGGTTCATAAATGTCTTCTTTTCTTCATGCAGTTCCACTTCATGTAACATCAACAGAATAAACGTGAAGGTTTACTCTGTTAGCTATAGTTTGAACTTTTCTCATGTTTAACTTGTTTCCATCTCATCCATCTGCCTGTCCTCGGATCATCTCAGCTTTGTTTCTGCAGCTTTACTTGTCGTCCTCAGACTCAGACCACTTCCTGTTTGTGTCTCCGTCTCTGCAGGTGCCCAATCACCTCCCGACGCGGGGGGTTCAGGTGCTCCTAAGTATTCTTCTCTGCCAGTTTCGCACGACATCAGCTCCTGTCCCATCACCTACTATGGCCTGAAATACACCTCTCTCACCGTGAGTAGGATGAAGATGATCTCGGCACTTTTTAATCTTCCACCTGCTGGCGTCCAGATTTAACAAGCAGATAACAGTGGGAATGTAAAGATCGTAACTGTTGCTAAGGAAACTAGTTCAAGTTACATCAGAACAATAAAAGTAGTTGTAGCACTTGTACTTAGAAAACTGCAAAAGAGTATAGGCTACTAAGACCTGGCTTCTCAGGAGCAAGAAAGAATATGGTTATAGTAAACAACTGACAATTTTATTGTAGTAACTAAACACACAAAATACAGTATATATATTATCACAATTACAGTGACTGGAAAATAAAATAGAGCTCTTTTCTTCAAAGATAAAATAAAATAAAGAATAATTCCGTTCTAACACTTGTTCAGTTCTTATTTTACTGGTAAGTGTTGTTTTGTGTTCCTTGTGCTGTTCCGTGTCTCATGTACACTCCCCGGGTAGGTGTAAGTGTAGGTGTATTTCCTTAGCTGGGATCAAGACGATCTCCCTGCCAATCCCTGCAGCAGCTGGCCAGTCTAAAAGAACAACGGTCTACACATGTTGTGCAGACAAAACAAATAAATATTACTTAAATCACTTAAGTGCATCTCAAATCATCAAAAATTCAATGTCAGGTTCAACTGTTGCATCAAGTTTACATTTTTAAACTTATACACATAATCTCCGCATGAAATTATTTAAAACATTTTTTTAGACATTCATTTTCTCAAGTCTTAACTCGTCATAAAACATGACAGCAGGGAATGTAAAGATCGTAACTGTTGCTGAGGAAACTAGTTCAAGTTACATCAGAACAATAAAAATAGTTCATACAGTAAATGCTGATTCATCAATTCTTTTGTAACATCGTGGATTCAGAGTTGAAACCGCGTCTCATTAGAGATTAAAGATGCTCAAACCGCCACGTGCACATGTTTCCACCCATGAAGGTCCTGCGATCACCACACATATATTCAACTCCACAAAACTACAAGCAACTCCCCTCACATCAGCCGGAGGCGTGGCCTTCAATTATCCACACGTTTGAAAGTACATTTATAACTTGCAGGACTGTTCCGTTTTGTGTGCAGCAGACATGGATCCAATTAGTCTCTGCAGGAAACTTTCAGACGAAACTTCTTGATTTGATTTGTGTCTTTGATTTTCAACAGGCGAGGCTCGACAGGCCCAATGGGCGCATAATGTTATGTTTCGACTTAGAGTGCAATGATTTCATTGAATTACCTGACAACACTGGAGGAGTTACTTTTCAAATTACACAACGTGATACTGAGCTTGAGGGAAAATTAAATGAATCGATATCCGATATGGATGAACAAATGACGTGCTCTGTGCAAATGACTGCTGCCAAGGGAGAAGGTTCGGTAAGTTTTGTTGTTTGGTTGTAACTTTTATCACACTTATTAAGTATTTTTAGTTTCCACTGTTTAATATTTTAAAAAAGCTAAAAAGAAGAAACTGTGACTGCTTCCTGAAACACTTCAGATCAAACTCTCTCTTCACTCGTTTCAGGTAACTGTGTTTCTTGTGCAATACGAGACCCGAGCAGTTCTGGGAATTCAGAACGATTTGACCTCTGATGGTCAATATGTGAGTTGTGTGAATAAGCAGTTTCAGTCTTTCAAAATGATGCAATGACGAACATGTGAATATTTAAGTCTAATCCAAAGTTGACTCTTTAGATTAGACTCTTTAGATTTATTTGGTCTTCTTTACACTGCAGTTAACAGGAGATCATAACAATTTACTTTCTGAATGTAATTAAAACTTTTGTCTCTTCTCATCTTCATTTGTCTCCAATCTGTTGATTCAGCTTCATGGTTGTGATTAATTGATTGTGTTTGTTCCCGTTTAGAAAATTAATGCTTATATCTCCAACGCTCTGGAGAAATATACTACCATTGGTAAAGGTGCCACCAACTTCAGAATCCTCACTGGATGCAGAATGGAGAATGGTAAATGTTGGCTCAAAATAACATTTAAGGGTTCCGTGAGTCAGATATTTAATATTTTTGGTTAGTTTGTGTTTTCATCTTTTTTAAATTAATACAAACTTTTCTCCTCAGGTGTTTATCTCATGGCTGGAGAGGATGAGTACGATCTAGAGTGTGGATATTACACTTGCAGTGTTGACAGCGTCTTATCAGTTAAAGGTTGTCCTGCAAATAAACATTGTGATATTGATCTCACGTAAGTATTCTGACTGTGAACTAAAATCAAATGTTATTGAGCAGAGATTCAGTGAGCATCGTAGTCTCTTTAGAAGACACTATTGTGGTGAAGCAGCAGCAGATGGAGGTGTTAGTTGATCTCATCAGTGAGTTCCACCTCTGAAGAGATGGAGATCAGTACACAGAGAAGATAAATTATTCTCACAAGTGCCTTCAATAAATACTTGTATGAATTAGGAACAAATAAAGTACGTTCTGCTTATATAAAGCTGCTGATGGTCCCTGTTTTCAGGGAGGTAGAACCTCCTGGTGGACACGTTCCTCAACAGCAGCTCCTGATGTTTGTGCTCCTTCTCCATCAGGTGCATCCCGTACAGGATCTGCACGTTGACCGGACCCACTGTGATCAACGTCGACGGCGACGTCACCTCTGTGGAGGATCGCTGCACGTACACTCTGATGTCAGATGGAGTTGAATTCTCAGAATTTGAAGTTCTGGCCAGCTACAAGGACCGACGTCTCGCAGATGTGAGCTTTCTGGACAGTGTGACACTGAAAAACAATGGTGTTGAGGTTCTCCTGGAACAAGGTGGGACAGTCAAGGTAAGCTGTCTTCCAGCACAGTCCTGGATCCGGAGCGGGGTTTTATCAGAAATCCTCCTCAAGTTCTCTGCTCCCATGCATCCACACGGTCACATTAAGTACACATTTGTGAACTCATTTGTGTCCTTCACCTTTCACCTCCACTGTGATGCAGGTGGACGATGTGGTGACGTCTCTCAGCAGCCCTTTCTCGGTTAATAGTGGGTTTGATCTCCGCAAGACCCAAGCTGGAGTCTTTGCCAAACTGAAACTGAACGATTCGGTAGAAGTGACTCTGTTCTTTGATGGAAACACTGCGCAGCTGCAAACTACAGGTATCAAGTTAAACGTGTCATTCAGGACACATGGTTTACTTTAGTGAGTCTGAATGTTCCTGCTCTTCTCACACGTTCTTTCCTGAACTATTTCAGGAGGAGATTATCATCCACCAGGTGGTTTGTGTGGAGACGACGACAAAGCATCTTCAACCAACAAGACCGAGGGCAGCAGGTACCATGTCCCTCTGAGCGACTCTGACGCTGTCTGATCAATGATTCGCAGAAAAACAGTGTGTGTGGTATGAAAACAACCAGAACTGAGGCGGTCCCGATTTCAGTTTAGTTTAGTTTAGTTGCACATAAAACAGAACCCGTATAAACAGTAAAAACAATGGTCAAATAAAGCATTTGTGCAGGAAAGGTGGAAGCCAAAAAGGCTCATGAAAATGCCTCCCCTTTATAAAACAAACAGCAACAGTAGTAGTAGTAATAGTAATAGTAGTAGTAGTCAGTACTCAAATTGAGGGGGGATGAGGGGGGATGGCATCCCCCCCTGAAATAAAAACGGTCCAAATCATCCCCCCTGAAATAAAAACGGTCCAAATCATCCCCCCCTGAAATAAAAACGGTCCAAATCATCCCCCCTGAAATAAAAACGGTCCAAATCATCCCCCCCTGAAATAAAAACGGTCCAAATCATCCCCCCTGAAATAAAAACGGTCCAAATCATCCCCCCTGAAATAAAAACGGTCCAAATCATCCCCCCCTGAAATAAAAACGGTCCAAATCATCCCCCCTGAAATAAAAACGGTCCAAATCATCCCTGAAATAAAAACGGTCCAAATCATCCCCCCTGAAATAAAAACGGTCCAAATCATCCCCCCTGAAATAAAAACGGTCCAAATCATCCCCCCTGAAATAAAAACGGTCCAAATCATCCCCCCTGTAAAACTGCCATCCCCCCTTTCCATCCCTTATGTCATTTCATCAATGAATGTGGTTTTAATGCTATTTCAACATTTAGAGTCATCACCAGAAAAATAACACCAGAAAAATAACTTATTTGACCATTTTCACCTGTTTCAAGTACATTTTCACTTGAAATAAGTAGAACAATTTGGGACAAGATTTATCTTCTTATTACAAGAAAAAAAATATTGTTCCACATGCAGATTTTTCTACTTATTCTAAGTGAAAATCTACTTGAAACAGGTGAAAATTGTTGTTTTTTCCAGTGATGAGTCTTGTTTTAAGTGTAATGAGATTTTTTTACTAAAATGAGACATTTTAACTAGAAATAAGACAAATATTCTTGTTAAGATTGTGAGTTTTTGCAGTGATCCATGTTACTTATCCTGTGAAGGACAGAGTCATATTGATAAGTTCAGAAAAGTGTTTTTTATTGTTGTGTTTTGATGTATTTGATGTAAGCCCAGTGGATATTTAAAGCTTACAGAAGGCTGCATTTAACTGCTGCTATGTCATTCCTGCAGTATTTCTGCAGGTGTTTTGGTCACTGCTATTATTTGTAATATATTAAATTATTTGTAATCAGCACAAATTATCTGTCCCCATTTGATAAAATCCACCATCCCCCTGATTTTATTTTACAACTCGAGTACGGGTAGTAGCAGTAGTAGTAGTAATAGTAGTAGTAATAGTAGTAGTAGTAGTAGTAGCAGCAGTAGTAGTAGTAGTAGTAGTAGTAGCAGTAGCAGTAGTAGTAGTATTAGTATTAGTAGTAATAGTAGTAGTAGTAATAGTAGTAGTAGTAGAAGTATTAGTAGTAGCAGTAGCAGTAGCAGTAGTAGTAGTAGTAGCAGTAGCAGTAGTAGTAGTATTAGTATTAGTAGTAATAGTAGTAGTAGTAGTAGTAGTAGTAGTAGTAGTAGTAGCAGTAGCAGTAGCAGTAGTAGTAGTAGTATTAGTATTAGTAGTAGCAGTAGCAGTAGCAGTAGCAGTAGCAGTAGCAGTAGTAGTAGTAGTAGTAGTAGTATTAGTATTAGTAGTAGTAGCAGTAGCAGTAGTAGTAGTAGTAGTAGTAGTAGTATTAGTATTAGTAGTAGTAGCAGTAGTAGTAGTAGTAGTAGTAGTAGTAGTAGTAGCAGTAGCAGTAGTAGTAGTATTAGTATTAGTAGTAGTAGCAGTAGTAGTAGTAGTAGCAGTAGTAGTAGTAGTAGTAGTAGTAGTAATAGTAGTAGTAGTAGAAGTATTAGTAGTAGCAGTAGCAGTAGCAGTAGTAGTAGTAGTAGCAGTAGCAGTAGTAGTAGTATTAGTATTAGTAGTAATAGTAGTAGTAGTAGTAGTAGTAGTAGTAGTAGTAGTAGCAGTAGCAGTAGCAGTAGTAGTAGTAGTATTAGTATTAGTAGTAGCAGTAGCAGTAGCAGTAGCAGTAGCAGTAGCAGTAGCAGTAGTAGTAGTAGTAGTAGTAGTATTAGTATTAGTAGTAGTAGCAGTAGCAGTAGTAGTAGTAGTAGTAGTAGTAGTATTAGTATTAGTAGTAGTAGCAGTAGTAATAATAGTAGTATTAGTATTAGTAACAGCTGACTTCAAAGCAAAAACACAATATAGAAATGCATAATATAAAACAGAAAAAGACAATTTAGCATGAAAAAGAAAAATAATACTGAATTATTGAAAGATAGGAAAAATGAAGAAGATGTAGGTTAATTGCATGAAAAAAGTACAATTTAACAACTCCAGAAGTGTTTCTGATCTGAACTAAAGAATGATTTTTTTCAAGTTTTTTTTTTTAACAAAGTCAGTGAAGATATTGATTTTAGTGATGTAGGTAAATTGTTCCATAGATGGTCCTCTGTATTTTAAAGTCCGGCATAAAGGAAGGTGAAAGTCCTGTGAGTGTCGTGTCTGACATGAATGGATGTCTGAGGAAAACTTACAAAAATGTCCTGGTGTTTGTCGCCCCCTAGCTGTCATATTATGGCCAAAAGATCCAATGACCCGACAGACAACTGTGAGGAGATGAAGGAACGGTGAGCAGATTCTTCCAGACAAGGGGACACTCGGTCTATGTGGAGATCTGATCTACATTTCCTATTAATCACCGGTTGGGTCTTGTGACATCCGATGGAAGATAAACCTCACATTCTGTCTCGTCTTCTCTGTTGGAGCAGCTGCGACATCCTGACGAAGGAACCCTTCACCTCCTGTAACGCCGCCGTCACCCCAGACCCCTACATAGCTGCCTGCAAGGAAACCATGTGTTACTATCCTGATGAGGACGGCGTCATGTGTCAGTACCTGGAGGCCTACGCCAGAGCCTGCAGCCTGGCTGAGATCGAACTGGGGGAATGGAGGTCCGACAAGCAGTGCTGTAAGACTCAGCCTTCTGCATCAAAACTCATATCCGTCTTTTCCCTTTTATTATGGGCATGCCACTATTGCAATCGTCCAGGGCAATGTTGCTAGCATTTTGCTAACAAGCTAAAGTCGCACAAGTCCCACTGCTCATCAGCGGGTGAACAGCATGACCCCGCTCTGATGTGGAAAAAAAAAATCCCCAAAAAATAAAACATGAAAATGAAGGCGATATAATAGTATACAGAAAAGGTTGCCCTTTTCTTCTTCTTGTTATTCCGCACGCTTTTTTCGTCTGTTAATGCGGCCCGAACCGCAACGTGCACCCACGCATGCCCTACATCATTGGATGAGTCTCCATCGTGCCTCGATGGGCTTTACTTTTGTCAGTCAAAAGTGTTACCGTGGCAACGCTAGATGCCAAAAAACAAAAAAAAAATGGCGAAAATTTGGACACTTACTGCTCGGCGGAACTTTATCTGTGTTTATTTAGAAACACTCGACCCAATTGGCTCTAACGGATCGTACAACCTCATCATGCTAATTATTACGTTTTTTGCGATATTTAACGTTCTATTTTTTCTTATTTTCATTTTTCTATTTAAATTTAAATTTTAGTTTGGACTTGGACGCTTGTTGCTAGGCAACGGTTTATTGTACAGACATCATTACGACATCGAAAAACCTGGGAGGCGTTGTACTAAAACATATTTCATTCACAGTTTTTGAGATATTTAACTTCTCTAATTTTTAAGCTAACGGAAATTTGGACGCTTATCTGACTCGGCCAGAACCACCTCCGACACAACCAGAACCACCTTAAACACAACCAAAACCACCATAAACACAACCACTACAGCCCCAAACCAAAGCAGCGAGAGGGGACGAATGGGCAGTAGGGCATGCCCATATCAAAATTTCCTGAAATTTTGTAGTTCATGTTATAATTAGTAACGTGCATGTGTTTGAACTAACTTTGTGCCCCCCCTGCAGCTACGCCTCAGATCTCTTGTGAAGACAATCCCTGCAGTGATCATGAGTTCTGTGGACTGGTCAGCGGTATCCCCACCTGCCTCTGTAGAAGCATTTTTGCCTCCAAATACAGACAATCAAGCAACAAACTGGGTAATGCAGCTTTTATAACGACCAAACAGGAGCGAGGGATTGGAGAACAACATTTAACTGTTCTTTTAACACAATATTCTCATGTTCAGGTGATGCGACGATCTGCACAGGTGAATCTGCTTCACTCACTCTGGTGGGTTGTCTCCTGGCGGAGAAAGGTCTCGACTACTCCGTCTTTCACCTCAACAACCCGGAGTGCACTGGTGACATGGACGAGGACAGCCACATGGTGACCTTCAGCTTCGACAACGACAACTGCGGGACGGAGGTGGAGGTGGGTTCCCTCTCCACAGTCTCCTCCAGCCACAGCTGGGCTGCTTCTCTGGCTCCTCCACTTTAGGATCTACAGATGTTTGCAGTCATGTTGGTTGTCTGCTCAACACATTTAGGGACCTGTACAACTTTAACATTCAAGCTGAGCTACAAAAATAAACCCAGATACAGTAACTGACATAAATCCTGCTGACGCTAGCTACGCTAGCACAACAATGTACGAGGGCCTTTTGAGATAAAAACAAAGTGTGGTTGAAAAACATTCTGGATTTATGAAGAAGAAAACACTCTTAGATCATAAACAGACGACACATCTGAGGAATAATTTAGGTATTTCAAAGTGCAGTTCTCTAATGTTTGCATTTAGGTGTCTATAAATAAACCAGGTTGTTATTTTTGCTAAATACTGAATATTTAAATGAAAGGGGAGCTCCGGGGCCCTCTAGTGGCTGCAGGTGGCTTCTACATCTGTGTCGTCACATACAGGTAGAAGCGGCTCCGAGTTCATGACAGACTGTTAACAGATAGATTAACCGCAACATGACGGAGGTGGAAACATAAATGAGCCGCTTCACTCAAACATCTGAATGTGATCCTGCAGAAAGAAGAAGGCAAAGTGTCGTACAAGAACACCATCCAATCCACGTCCAGCTCCTCCTCCAATGTCATCACTCGCCACAACGAGGTCAATATTGACTTCTCCTGCGTCCACGTTGAACCAGACGTCAAGACTATGAGCTTCACAATCAAGGACAGGTGTGTCCCGGCTGCCGGTTGGGTTCTACTTCTGTTGTCGGCTGGTTTGTGAGGCCGACGGGCTGACGTTGTGCTTGTGTTTGCTCTGCAGCTCCGTCTCCCAGGAGGTCACATCCGGTACTTTTAGTTACAAGGTGACGATGAACGCCTACACGGACGCTGACCACACACAAGCTGTGGACTCCGAGGTGCTGCTGGACCAGACGATCTGGGTGAAGCTGACGAGCGACGGGCTGGATGAAAACTTGGTCGTCATGGAGATCGACTCCTGCTGGGCCACCGGCCAGGAAGAGTCCGACAGTGACGTGAAATACGACCTGATCAAGGATGGGTGAGTGGTGTTCTGAAGAGGCAGCTGCTGCGCTGAGACTCCCCGGGGCGGATTCATGGACCATCTTTCTGCTGGCTGTCGGCCACTGCTGACCAAAGGGTGTTTTTCTTGTTTTTGGACAGCTGTGCAAACAAAGCCGACAAGACGGTGCAGGTGGAGGGAAACGGAGAAGGAACCTCCAGCTCTTTCTCTTTCAGCATGTTTGAGTTCACGGCCAGCTCCACTGACGTCTACCTGCACTGCCAAATCCACCTGTGCGTCAAAGACGACACCGACAGCGACAAATGCCTGCCGGTACGCCTCACTGCAAAGCTTCTAAACTTGGTCAAGTTTTGCTGTCGGCAGCTTCACTCCAAATAAAAGAACCCATGTTTGTCGTCTAAAGTCTCTCCATCTCTAACTTCCAGGATTGTTCTGAGAAAGATGATAAGAAAAGAAAGCGCAGATCTGCCTTGTCCAGATCCAGATACGGCAGGTCAGCTGGCAGAGCTGTGGCTCCCGCCTTCATCAGCATGGCATGGACTAAATAGGTGAGTCTCTGCCGGTGGTGACATCGTTGTGCAACTTGTAATGACGTTTATTTGTTTTGTGTGCTGACTTTCAGTGGTGTTTGTGTTTCAAGAAGACCAGACTGGCCTGAGCTATAAAATCAGACAAAAGCATGCGTGGTTCAGATAAGATGATTGTAATCATTATTGCAGCCGGACAGTCGCAGATCAGGGACAACAAAAGCTCCCAGTCTCAGAAAAGGGAGCTGAGTGATTGGAAAGAAGCCAGAGATGTGAAGAAGACCGGAGGGTTTGTAGAAGAGACACGAGTCACATTTTCATCCTGTCATTTAATTCTGTCTTCACAGGTGGTTACCACGGTGATACGGACTGACTGACAGGCTGCCGACCCCCGTCTGGATCCCCGACTCGTGTCTGGTCCTGATCCTGATCACGGACGTGTGAAAGGAAGAGCTCAGATCCTGCTGCTGCCGTGAAGTTTTGTTAACTCGTAAAGCAACAAAAAGCAGCAACGAAAGACACAGAATTATGAGAACAGGACCAAACTGTCATCAGACACATGTCACAGACCCTCTTTTATCTCTTTTAGTCGTAATTGGTGAAGGGAAGTGTGTTACATTTGATTTAAACCAAATCTACATTCTAACATCCAGGTAGAATCAGATATTAATCAGATATGAGATTGATTATCATGTCCTATTAACCAATACCTTCATATTAATCAGCTTTTAGAAAGGGGTTGTTCAGGGTGAAACTATTAAAAAGGGTAGTAATACAAGTTCTTCTTACTTTTAGGACACTTTAAAGTAAACACAGACCAGTTCATTATAGTCTAATTAAGAAACAGATATTAATCTGATATGAGATTGATTATCATATCTTATTAATCAATACCTTCATATTAATCAGCTTTTAGAAAGGTGTTGTTCAGGGTGAAACTATTAAAAAGGGTAGTAAAAGAAGTTCTTCCAAGTTTTAAGACACTTTACAGTAAACACAGACCAGTTCATTATAGTCTAATTAAGTACAGATCAATTCATTCCAACAGACTGAACCACAAACTGTAGAAGTGAGTGTTCTGATGTCCAGGGACAGAGATACTCGCTGCATGAACCGCAAAACTGTCAGCTTCTTAAGGTGGACAGACTTTTAGACCAGAAAGATTTAGTGGGGTGTCGTCTGCATAAAAGGACATTCATCATTTGTGACATACATTTTCTGCTCAGCAAGACTTTAATCTGCAGCCGTGCAGCGATCATTGAATGATTCATCTGGAACACAAGTTCAGTCCTTCTTCTCAGAAAGATTCTCAGAGAAACTTCAAGGTGCTTTTTTAGCAGTAGTTTACATATTCTGGTGTTTTGAAACAGGAGCCTCTGTTACAGTTCAGTTGAAGCTGAAACATGTCACTGTTTCTTCACGCTTTTACTTTTCTTTATCATTTTTATTGTTTGTTCTGTATCCAAAGACCAAAAAAAGAAATAAAAAGGTGGTGGTAAAATTCAAAGAGTTTTGCTCCTTCTTGTGTTGCCTCTCACATGTGTTCTGTTTTTGTTTTTACATTTTATAAATGTATCATGGAAACGAATCGCTCCAGAGCTAAATATATAAAAGGTCCCATCCGACTGAATCAAAAGCCTTCTCCGCATCTAATCTAATATTATTACTTCTAACCGTTTTCTGGTTGTAGAAGAGAAGTGGAAATGGAGGAGCATGTGAAAGTTGTCGGTCCAGTGAACGGGGAATTTACATTTCTAAAATGCTCCAACGGCAGCATTGGTGAAGGCAGACTGATATAAGTTCTTTGTGGAAATCAGAACGAGAATCAGAAAGAATTTTATTGCCAAGTAGTTGAACACACACAAGTAATTTGTTGTGGTGATTGGTGCAATACAAAAGAACAAATTATATTAAAAGAAAAAATGTACAACATGTTGGTTTTAAAGTGCCGGAGTAACGAGTCTGTAGGACTCATTACTAAGGACTTTGCTTCCCACCGAAGCAGCTCAAGTTTAGCTACATAAACGCAGAGCACCCGGGCGCCAGTGCCATAGACATGTATCCATATCCTCCCATGGAGCTGCTGCAGGGGATTCTGGGTAAAACCATAGACATGTCTCCTCCTCCTCCCATGGAGCTGCTGCAGGGGATTCTGGGTAAAACCATAGACATGTCTCCTCCTCCTCCCATGGAGCTGCTGCAGGGGATTCTGGGTAAAACCATAGATATGTCTCCTCCTCCTCCCATGGAGTTGCTGCAGGGGATTCTGGGTAAAACCATAGACATGTCTCCTCCTCCTCCCATGGAGCTGCTGCAGGGGATTCTGGGTAAAACCATAGACATGTCTCCTCTTCCTTCATGGAGCTGCTGCAGGGGATTCTGGGTAAAACCATATACATGTATCCTTGTCATTACCTGATGTGAGTCGCTACCCGATTTGAGTCACACATGCGCAGTCGCGTCCAACATCGTCGGCCATCTTGGAAAGCAACGTACGGCAACACCACTTGGACAAACTACAGTTACGTCACCAGACTTGATAGACAAGATCTAAACACACACTTGTTTTGATATACACTACTCACAATAAGTTAGGGATATTATTATTAGGGCCCGAGCACTGAAGGCGCGAGGACCCTATTGTATCTGTGATGTTTATTATTCTTATTAGGGCCCGAGCCCTGAAAGTGCATAAATTGCACCCTTCATCTGATTGGTTCAGACAGAAAAAACTTTGTGCATCAAGCCCCACGATACGGTTTGACGTACATGCACGAAAATCGGTACACACCTGTATCATGTCGCAACTTAAAGAAAAGTCTCTTGGCGCCATGGCCGAAACCGAACAGGAAGGAATTTATGCCATTCCTTCGGCAGTTAATACAGCCCGAACCGTAACGTGCACCCAGGTGTGTTATACATCAAAATGTGCGTCTCCATTTTGCTAATACGCGCATTACTTTTCTTTTTCAAAAGTGTTACCGTGGCGACGCTAGACGCCAAAAAGCACGCCCCCCTTCATCTGATTGATCCATATTTGATAGTTCCCCAAAAGTCCCCAAATTTTGCATGCAAGGCAGGCCTGGCGATAAATTTGATATTTCATGGTTTGCATTAATGGGTGTGGCCTAACGGCTCAACATCGCCCCCCGGAAAACTTTGTGCCTCAAGCACCACAATACGGTTTGACGTACATGAATGAAAATCGGTACCCACCTGTATCATTTCGCAACTTAAAGAAAAGTCTCTTGGTGCCATGGCCGAAACCCAACAGGAAGTCAGCCATTTTGAATTAATCGTGTAATTTTGGCGCAAATTATGCCATTCCTTTGGCAATTAATACGGCCCGAATCGTAACGTGCACCCAGGTGTGTTATACATCAAAATGTGCGTCTGTATCTTGCAACTACGAGCATTACTTTTCTCTTTCAAAAGTGTTACCGTGGCGATGCTAGACGCCAAAAAGCGCGCCCCCTCTTCATCTGATTGGTCCATATTATATATTTGATAGTTCTCCAAAAGTCACCAAATTTTGCACCAAGCCAGGCCCGGCGATAAATTTGATATTTCATGGTTTACATTAATGGGCGTGGCCTAACGGCTGAACAGCGCCCTCTAGAAAACTTTTCTCTGCCATAATTTTTGAATGGTTTGACATAAAGACTCGTGGGTGGTGTCATCGGACATGGTTTTGAGTCCTTGGCCATAATTGGTGCAAATTAGCCCCGCCCCTTCTTCTGATTGGTTGTCCCATTTTTCTGCTTTAACTTTTGAATGGTTTGACATAGAAAGTCGTGGGTGGTGTCATTTCTGATATGCTTATGGGGGCGGTGGCCATGAGTGCGAGGGCCCGTTAATCGCTGCTTGCAGCTTTAATTAGGGCCCGAGCACTGAAAGTGCGAGGACCCTATTGTATCTATGATGTTTATTATTATTATTATTAGGGACCGAGCACCAGCAAGGCTTGTGCGAAGCCCTATTGAAATCGTAAAGATTATTATTAGGGACCGAGCACCAGCAAGGCTTGTGCGAAGCCCTATTGAAATCGTAAAGATTATTAGTGCCACGGCTGCACGACTCCTCCATAGCTCCGCAATGGAGGAGGAGTGCCTTGTGCGCCTTAATCGGGAATCGATGGGTATGACTTTTATTAGCGATTGGCGCGCTTTTTGCCCCATCCGGAATGCATTACGAGAACTTTGGGGCCTCACCACTCGCAAACCGTTGCTTGAAAAATTCTGAACCGATTTAGAAAGTTGTAGGCCCTGAATTTAACTACAGTCCTGTGGATTTTCAGAGCGATGGCACAAATAGTTTTTGCACAAAGTGCAAAAACATTTCCAAATTTCCAAACTAATGGGGAGATCATTTTCCCATGTATTTCTATGGCGCCATTCAAAGCGGATGGGAAAATGTTGAGAAAAAAGACAAAATTCACCTTTTTTCTGAGTCACGTATCTTTGTCATACTTGCACGTAGAAACATCATTCAAACTTCAAAACGGAGGAAAACTTTTCTTCTCTCTCCAAACTGTTTTTTCCTAAAATGTACACTTTTCAAGATATGAGCCCTCAAGCGAGGACTGGAAATCACTTTTTTGTCAAATTTACAGTGCGACTTTCAGAAGCTAGAGTGTAGTTAGACTGAAAAAAAAACATGATTTTTTATTTGTAACTCGAGCTCACGGCCAAACCGTAAAAGGTAAACAGATAATTTTTGGTCAGAATATAGACATAGGTGTTGGGATGACCGGCGGGGTATGCACAAATTTTAAATTGGAGGACTAACAGCCATGCCACTTCCTGCCTCAGTCTCCATTGACTGCAATGTAAAAAAAACTTTTCTTCAAAAAAACTTTGTTTTCAAACTGCCATTACTCAGACATTTTAAGGAATATCTGAATAAAAATAAGATTGTCAGAGTCTGCCGGGTTCTCTGTCTCTCACAATGTCTTTATTTTTCTGCTAGGAGCTACGGTTTTCTCACAAATCTGAGTTCTTTGACAACTTTTCACAAGGCAAAACTCTAGGGTTTTCTCACGGCGAACTTTCCTCAGGTTCGACGTTCTTGTTACCGGTGCAACCAGAGCACAGCTGCTGAGTGATTAGACTGAGCATGACTGGTCACATGACCCAGTCAGTAACTATATATATATAAATATATACATTTGTATATTATATATACAAATTAGCCCCGCCCCTTATTCTGATTGGCCGATATGTTATAGTCCAATATCTTTTGAATGGTTTGACATAAAGAGTCATGGGTGGTGTCATGGGACTCAGTATCGAGTCCTTGACCCTCATTGGTGCAAATTAGCCCCGCCCCTTCTTCTGATTGGCCGATATGTTATAGTCCAATATCTTTTGAATGGTTTGACATAAAGAGTCATGGGTGGTGTCATTGGACTCTGTATAGAGTCCTTGACCTTCATTGGTGCAAATTAGCCCCGCCCGTTCTTCTGATTGGCCAATATGTTATATTCCAATATCTTTTGAACGGTTTGACATACAGAGTCATGGGTGGTGTCATTGGACTCAGTATCGAGTCCTTGACCTTAATTGGTGCAAAGTAGCCCCGCAATCATCCGGCAGTAGTCCCGTGGCACTTCAAAATTTCCCGGGAATTTTGTCTAGTTAGTGCCACGGCTGCGCCACGAGGCACGACACCTCCATAGCTCCGCAATGGAGGAGGAGTGCCTCGTGCGCAGCACGAGGCACTTCTCCTCAAAAGCTATGCAATAGCAAGGAGGAGGAATGCCTCTGGCGAAGCCAGAGGCACTAATGTTATCCTGCGGGTTTATTATTATTCCTCATTTTCCGGACAGATTTCGGTTCGCTACTCCTCCTACAGCTTTGAGAAAACGCGAAAAGTAAAAACGTAGAAACGTGCGCCTTATGCGGGAATCGTGTGCTAAGACTTTTATAAGCGATTGGCGTGCACGTTTTTGTGCAACGTGCACAAACGTGCGCTTTTAGCGCCATCCGGAATGCATTGGGAGAAATTTGGGGCCTCACCACTCGCACACCGTTACTCGAGAAATTCTGAGCTGATTTAGAAAGTTGTAGGCCCTTATTTTACCTACAGTCCTGTGGATTTTCAGAGCGATGGCACAAATAGTTTTTGCACGAAGTGCAAAAACATTTCCAAATTTCCAAACTAATGGGGAACTATTTTCCCATGTATTTGTATTGCCCTATTCAAAGGGGATGGGAGAAAAATGACTAAATTCACCTTTTTTCTGAGTCACGTATCTTTCTCATACTTGCACGTAGAAATGTCATTCAAACTTCAAAACGGAGGAAAACTTCTCTTCTCTCTCTGAACCTGGAACTGTTTTTTCCTAAAATGTACACTTTTCAAGATATGAGCGCTCAAGCGAGGACTGGAAACCACTTTTTTGTCAAATCTAGAGTGAAGTTCTAATTGTTTAGAGTGAGCAAAAGATTCAGAAAATGACCATAATTTTTACTTGTAACTCGAGCTCATGGCCGAACCGTAAAAGCTGGACAAATAATTTTTGGTCAAAATGTAGACATAGGTGTTGGGATTCATATAATGTGACTTTGACAGGCAAGGTATGCACAAAATTTAAACGGCGATGGCTAAAGCAGCGACAATTCCTGCCTCTGTCTCCATTGACTGCAATGTAAAAAAAGTTTTCTTCAAAGAAATCTCATTTTTGTTTTCGAACTGCCGTTACTAACACATTTTAAGGAATATCTGAATAAAATAAAGATTGTCAGAATCTGCCGGGTTCTGTCTCCCGCACGATGTCTTTGTTTTTCTGCTAGGAGCTATGGTTTTCTCACAAATGACAGTTATTTGAGGAAAGCTGGGGTTTTCTCACAGCCAGTCCGGAACCTTCCTCATTTCTAGGTTGTTGTTGCCCCTAGCAACCAGAGCTCAGCTGTTGACTGATTAGACTGACCCAGAACTGGTCACATGACCCAGTCAGTACAGACTTCATATACTTTAACCTGGAAAATGGAGGAATCTGAACCCTGACCTCTTGACCTTAGATGATCCCCAGTCCTGCTGGGAACAGGTTCATGGTATATATATGTATATGTATATATATATATATATATATATATATATATATATATATATATATATATATATATATATATATATATATAATCGCCACCTGTGGGGGGAGATGCTGGATGTTGAAATTGGTAATGAATGAATGAATTAATGAATAAATGAATGAATGAATGAATGAATGATGCTGGATGCTGAAGCTGGTAATGAATGAATGACTGAATGCTGACGCTGGTAATTAATTAATTAATTAATTAATGAAGCTGGTAATGAATGAAAGAATGAATGAATTAATGAATGCTGACGCTGGTAATGAATGAATGAATGAATGAATGAATGAATGAATGAATGAATGAATGCTGAAGCTGGTAATGAATGAATGAATGAATGAATGAATGAATGAATGAATGAATGAATGAATGAATGAATGAATGAATGAAGCTGGTAATGAATGAATGAATGCTGCTGGATGCTGAAGCTGGTAATGAATAAATGAATGAATGCTGCTGGATGCTGAATAATAATAATAATAATAATAATGACTTGGATTTATATAGCGCCCTTCTAGGCACCCAGAGCGCTTTACAGAAATCATTATTCATTCATACACATTCTCACCAGTGGTGGTAAACTACATCTGTAGCCACAGCTGCCCTGGGGCAGACTGACAGAAGCGTGGCTGCCATATCGCGCCAAACGGCCCCTCTGACCACCACCAACATTCATACACTTTCATACACATTCACACGGGGCAAGGTGGGTAAGGTGTCTTGCCCAAGGACACTACGACAGCAAACTGGGACAGAGCAGGATTCGAACCGCCGACCTTCCGATCATTGGACGACCCGCTCTACCACCTGAGCTACTGCCGCCCCTGAAGCTGAAGCTGGTAATGGATGAATGAATTAATGAATGAAAGAATAAATGAATGAATTCATTAATGAATGATTTCCAGTCCTCGCTTGAGCGCTCATATCTTGAAAAGTGTAAATTTTAGGAAAAAACGGTTTTAGGTTTGGAGAGAGAAGAGAAGTTTTCCTCCATTTTGAAGTTTGAATGACAGTTCTACGTGCAAGTATGAGCAAGTTAGATGACTAGCGGTTTTGTTAGCGGTCCCATTAGCGGTCCCATTAGCGGTTTTATTAGCAGTCCCGTTAGCGGGAAATCGCGAAAACTAAAAACGTAGAAACGTGCGGCTTAAGCGGGAATCGTGTGCTGTGACTTTTATAAGCGATTGGCGTGCACGTTTTTGCGTAACGTGCACAAACGTGCGCGCTAAAACCCATCCGGAATGCATTGGGAGAACTTTGGGGCCTCACCAGTCGCACACGGTTACTCGAAAAATTCTGAACCAAATTCGAAAGTTGTAGGCCCTGAATTTAACTACAGTCCTGTGGATTTTCAGAGCGATAGCACAAATAGTTTTTGCACGAAGTGCAAAAACATTTCCAAATTTCCAAACTAATGGGGAACTTTTTTCCCATGTATTTGTATGGCCCCATTCAAAGCGGATGGGAGAAAAAAGACAAAATTCACCTTTTTTCTGAGTCACGTATCTTTCTCATAATTGCACGTAGAAATGTCATTCAAACTTCAAAACGGAGGAAAACTTCTCTTCTCTCTCTGAACTTGGAACTGTTTTTTCCTAAAATGTACACTTTTCAAGATATGAGCGCTCAAGCGAGGACTGGAAATCACTTTTTTGTCAAATTTAGAGCACGGGAGTCAGTTGCTAGAGTGTAAGTTAGACTGAAAAAATGAACATAATTTTTATTTGTAACTCGAGCTTACGGGCAAACCGTAAAAGCTAGAAAGATAATTTTTGGTCAGAATGTAGACATAGATGTTGAGATTCAAATAATGTGACTTTGACAGGCGTGGTGTGCACACAATTTGAACGGGGGGGCCAACAGACACGCCAATTCCTGTCTCGCTCTCCATTGACTCCAATGTTAAAAAAACTTTTCTTCAAAAAAATCTCATTTTTGTTTTCGAATTGCCGTTACTAACACATTTTAAGGAATATCTGTATAAAAATAACATTTAGAGAATCTGCTAGGTTATCTGTTTCTCAAAATGTTTTCGTTTTTCTGCTAAGAGCTACGGTTTCATCACACGGTGAAGTTATTTGAGGCTTGTCAAAACCGAAAATCTAGCTGAGTAATTCCAATACAGTATACAGGCTTCCAGGTCATGTGACCCAGAACTGGTCACATGACCCAGTCAATGCACATTAGCCCCGCCCCTTCTTCTGATTGGCCGATACGTTATATTCCAATATCTTTTGAATGGTTTGACATACAGAGTCATGGGGGATGTCATATTACTCTGGGATGGCAGGTGTTATTATAGGATGTTAGTGTTATTATGGGATGGCAGGTGTTTTTATAGGATGTTAGTGTTATTATGGGATGGCAGGTGTTTTTATAGGATGTTAGTGTTATTATGGGATGGCAGGTGTTTTTATAGGATGTTAGTGTTATTATGGGATGCCAGGTGTTTTTATAGGATGTTAGTGTTATTATGGGATGGCAGGTGTTACTATAGGATGTTAGTGTTATTATGGGATGGCAGGTGTTTTTATAGGATGTTAGTGTTATTATGGGATGGCAGGTGTTTTTATAGGATGTTAGTGTTATTATGGGATGGCAGGTGTTTTTATAGGATGTTAGTGTTATTATGGGATGGCAGGTGTTTTTATAGGATGTTAGTGTTATTATGGGATGGCAGGTGTTTTTATATGATGTTAGTGTTATTATGGGATGGCAGGTGTTTTTATAGGATGTTAGTGTTATTATGGGATGGCAGGTGTTTTTATAGGATGTTAGTGTTATTATGGGATGGCAGGTGTTATTATAGGATGTTAGTGTTATTATGGGATGGCAGGTGTTACTATAGGATGTTAGTGTTATTATGGGATGGCAGGTGTTTTTATAGGATGTTAGTGTTATTATGGGATGGCAGGTGTTATTATAGGATGTTAGTTTTATTATGGGATGGCAGGTGTTTTTATAGGATGTTAGTGTTATTATGGGATGGCAGGTGTTACTATAGGATGTTAGTGTTATTATGGGATGGCAGGTGTTTTTATAGGATGTTAGTGTTATTATGGGATGGCCGGTGTTTTTATAGGATGTTAGTGTTATTATGGGATGGCAGGTGTTTTTATAGGATGTTAGTGTTATTATGGGATGGCAGGTGTTTTTATAGGATGTTAGTGTTATTATGGGATGGCAGGTGTTTTTATAGGATGTTAGTGTTATTATGGGATGGAAGGTGTTTTTATAGGATGGTAATGTTATCGGTGTTAGCGGTCCCGTTAGCGGTCCAGTTAGCGATCCCGCTAGCGGTCCAGTTAGCGACACCGTTAGCGGTCCCGTTAGCAATCCCGTTAGCGGTCCCGTTAGTGGTTCCGCTAGCGGTTGTTAGCGATCCCGTTAGCGATCCCGTTAGCGGCTCGATTAGCGATCCCGTTAGCGGCTCGGTTAGCGGTACCGTTAGCGGTCCCGTTAGCGGTTCAGTTAGCGATTCCGTTAGTGATCCCGTTAGCGGTCCAGTTAGCGACCCCGTTAGCGGTCCCGTTAGCAATCCCGTTAGCGGTCCTGTTAGCGGTTCCGCTAGCGGTTGTTAGCTATCCCGTTAGCGATCCCGTTAGCGGCTCGGTTAGCAATCCCGTTAGCGGTCCCGTTAGCGATCCCGTTAGCGATCCCGTTAGCGTTCCCGTTAGCAGTCCCGTTAGCAGTTCTGTTAGCGGTCCCGTTAGCGGTTCCGTTAGCGGTTGTTAGCGGTCCCGTTAGCGATCCCATTAGTGGTTCTGTTAGCGGTCCCGTTAGCGGTCCCGTTAGCGATCCCGTTAGCGATCCCGTTAGCGGTCCTGTTAGCGGTCCCGTTAGCGGTTCTGTTAGCGATTCTGTTAGCGGTTGTTAGCGGTCCCGTTAGCGGTCCCGTTAGCGATCCCGTTAGCGATCCCGTTAGCGTTCCCGTTAGCAGTCCCGTTAGCGGTTCAGTTAGCGATCCCGTTAGCGATCCCGTTAGCGGTCCTGTTAGCGGTCCCGTTAGCGGTTCTGTTAGCGATTCTGTTAGCGGTTGTTAGCGGTCCCGTTAACGATCCCGTTAGCGGTCCCGTTAGTGGTCCCGTTAGCCGTTCCGTTAGCGGTTCTGTTAGCGGCCCCGTTAGCGGTTCAGTTAGCGATCCCGTTAGCGATCCTGTTAGCGGTCCCGTTAGCGGTTCTGTTAGCGGTTGTTAGCGGTCCCGTTAGCGGCCCCGTTAGCGGTTCCGTTAGCGATCCCATTAGCGGTCCCGTTAGCGGCCCCGTTAGCGGTCCCGTTAGCGATCCCATTAGCGGCTCGGTTAGCCATCCCGTTAGCGGCTCGGTTAGCGGCCCCGTTACCGGTCCCGTTAGCAATCCCGTTAGCGATCCCGTTAGCAGTCCCGTTAGCGGTTCAGTTAGCGATCCCGTTAGCGGTTCCGTTAGCGGTTCTGTTAGCTGTCCCGTTAGCGGTCCCGTTAGTGGTTTTGTTAGCGGTTCTATTAGCCTATTACATATTTTCTGTAATAACTTTTGAATGGTTTGACATACAGAGTCATGGATGATGTCATATTAATCAATATCGAGTCCTTGACCTTCATGGGTGCAAATAAGCCCCGCGATCATCCGGCAGTAGTCCGTGGCACTTCAAAATTTCCCGGGAATTTTGTCTAGTTAGTGACACAGCCCCCGGCCAGAGGCACGACTCCTCCAAAGCTATGCAATAGCAAGGAGGAGTTGGCCTCTGGCCGGAGGCCAGAGGCACTATTGTTATTCTGCGGGTTTATTATTCCTCATCTTCCGGACAACTTTCGGTTTGCTACTCCTCCTAGAGCTTTGAGAAAACGCAAAAAGTAAAAACGTAGAAACGTGCGGCTTAAGCGGGAATCGTGTGCTATGACTTTTATAAGCGATTGACGTGCACGTTTTTGTGCAACGTGCACAAACGTGCGCTTTTTGCCCCATCCGGAATGCATTGCGTGAACTTTGGGGCCTCACCACTCGCACACCGTTACTCGAAAAATTCTGAACCAAATTAGAAAGTTGTAGGCCCTGAATTTAACTACAGTCCTGTGGATTTTCAGAGCGATGGCACAAATAGTTTTTGCACGAAGTGCAAAAACATTTCCAAATTTCCAAACTAATGGGGAGATCATTCTCCCATGTATTCCTATGGCGCCATTCAAAGCGGATGGGAGAAAAAAGACGAAATTCACCTTTTTTCTCAGTCACGTATCTTCCTCATAGTTGCACGTAGAAATGTCATTCAAACTTCAAAACGGAGGAAAACTTGTCTTCTCTCTCTGAACCTGGAACTGTTTTTTCCTAAAATGTACACTTTTCAAGATATGAGCGCTCAAGCGAGGACTGGAAATCACTTTTTTGTCAAATCTTCAGTGCGCTTCTAATTCATTAGAGTGGAGAGACTTTCGAAAAATGATCATAATTTTTATTTGTAACTCGAGCTCACGGGCAAACCGTAAAAGCTAGAAAGATATTTTTTGGTCAGAATGTAGACATAGATGTTGAGATTCATAAAATGTGACTTTGACAGGCGTGGTGTGCACACAATTTTAACGGGGGGCCCAACAGACACGCCAAATCCTGTATCGCTCTCCATTCACTCCCATGTTAAATGAAGTTTTCTTAAAAAAAATCTCACTTTTGTTTTCGAATTGCCGTTACTAACACATTTTAAGGAATATCTGTATGAAAATAACATTTAGATAATCTGGTAGGTTCTCTGTTTCTCAAAATGTTTTCGTTTTTCTGCTAAGAGCTACGGTTTGATTACAAGGTGAAGTTATTTCAGGCTTGTCAAAACCAAAAATCTCTGTATATTCTCTGTATACAGTAGTAAGCTTTTTTTTAAGGTTTTGTTGCCCGGCAACCGGAGCTCAGCTGTTGACTGATTAGGCTGACCCAGAACTGGTCACATGACCCATTCAGTACAGACTTCATAGTATAACCTGGAAAATGGAGAAATCTGAACCCTGACCTTCATCATCCTCTTACTCCTCCTCCTCCTCTTCCTCTTCTTCCTCCTCTTCCTCCTCTTCTTCCTCCTCCTCCTCCTCCTCCTCCTCCTCCTCCTCCTCCTCCTCCTCCTCCTCCTCTTCCTTCCATCCCTCCATCATCCCTCCATCCATCCATCCATCCATCAATCATCCATCCATCATCCATCCCTCCATCCATCCATCCATCCATCCATCCCTCCATCCATCCATCCCTCCATCCATCCATCAATCCATCCATCAATCATCCATCCATCATCCATCCATCACTCATCCATCCAGCCATCATCCATCCATCCATCCATCCATCCATCCATCCATCCATCCATCCATCATCCATCCATCATCCATCCATCCATCCATCCATCATCCATCCTTCCATCATCCATCCATCATCCATCCATCCATCATCCATCCATCATCCCTCCATCCTTCCATCATCCATCCATCCATCCATCATCCATACATCCATCCATCCATCCATCCATCAATCCATCCATCCATCCATCCATCCATCCATCCATCCATCCATCCATCCATC